>NC_135807.1:122763919-123042365 GCF_964213995.1 Mustelus asterias
TTTAATCCAGCCACTTCATGACATTGTTATTTCTTGATATAACCTCTTGAGAGACCAAACGCGGACTGGGTGACCGCTTTGCAGAACACCTTCGGTCCGTCCGCAAGCAGGACCCACACTTTCCCGTCACTTGCCGTTTTAGCACACCATCCCACTCTCATGTCCACATGTCCGTCCTTGACCTGTTGCAATGCGCCAGTGAAGCCCAATGCAAACTGGAGGAACAGCATCTCACCTTCCGACTGGGCACTCTAGATCCCTCAGGATTAAACATTGAGTTCAACAACTCCAGACCATGAACTCGCTCTTCCACCTTCACCCCATTTCCATTTATTTAATTAATTTATTTATTTATAATTTATTTTAATTTCTTCCATTGTTTCAGTTTTCAATTTTTAAAAAATCTCGCTTTCCATCTTTTTTCCCTTACCACTGTCTCCCGCCTCCACTCCACTAGGGCTATCTGTCCCCTGTTTCAGGTTGTCCATTGACACACTGCTTACCTTTGCTCTGCCATTAACCCATTCTGATCTCTTAATGGCCGCTATTAGCACCATTCTTAGCCTTGATCACCACCATTGACATTCCCTTTGTCTTTTTGTCTATGACATTTTTGTCAATCCCTCCCCTGTCTTCACCAATCACTGACCCTCTATCCAGCTCCCACTGGCTCAAAGTATAAATCTCAGCCTATTTCCGACTGTCTTCAGCTCTGACGAAGGGTCATCCAGACTTGAAACATTGGCTGTATCTTCTCTCCACAGATGCTGCCAGACCTACTGAGATTTTCCAGCATTTTCCGGTCTTGTTTCAGATTCCACCATCTGCATTAATTTACTTCTATCTTGATATTTCTCCTATTTTTCATCGATACGCCCTTTGGCAATATCGTCTGAAAAACAAAACATCAGTTTCCATGGGAGGAATTTAATGCCCATTTCTGGTGGCGAGTTTGTTAGCAAAGAGGGCATTAAATCAGCTGGCAGATGGTGGGCTGGAATCTCGTCACATTCTCGTCTCCACCCGGATTCGATCCAGGACAAGAGGCTTGTGGATGGTATTCCAGCACCATCGCCAATTGAGGTCCTTAAGTAGGCATTAATTGGTCACTTAATGGCCTCATCCTGCCACCATTGGTATTCCAGCACCCAGCGCCAGGTGGGTGATTCACCAGGCTGGCATCGGAAAAATAAACTCTGCCAAGGTTGCTTGTGGGCTTCTGGGGTGGAGGGGAGGAGGCAGGTGGGGAGTCCCTCATTCAAAGGCACTCAGTGCCTGATCGAAGGAACAAACGTCCTGGCTGGGCCCTCTGAGAGACACCCTGCATTATTGGTTCCAATTCCCTTGTGATTTCCAATTGTGACCCTAGAGATCTCCGGACCTTGGATGGGTGCAATGCACAATTGTTGGTCTCTGATTGGTTGGGAGCTCTTAGGGGGCAGGATTTCTGCCCTTGGGGTCCATGCAGGGAAAGTCCACTGTTACCTGGTTGAACTTAATTTGGTGGTCTTCCAGAAATGTGGTGATGCAGGGCTCTTGCTGGTTCTCCAGCTGGTATGTGAAACCACCCCCCCCCCCCACTATTGCATCCATTAAATACCAAATGTACACTAATGAGACCCAGTTTACATCCATCTCTTCCCACCCCTTTGCTGTCTCTAAGCTGTCTGATTGCTTTTCTGGTATTGGATGAGCAAAAAGTTCCTTCAACTTAAATATTAGGAAGAATATGAAGCCGTTGTCTTCAGTCTTTAATAAACCCTGTTGCCTCGCCATCAACCCTGTTTCCTCACTATCAACCTCAATTCCCTCCCTTGACTATCAGAGGCTGAACTAGACTCTTTGCAACATGGGGTGTCATATTCGACACTGAGCTGAACTTCTGACCACATATCTGAGCTATCACTAAGAAAACCTATTTGAACCTTTGCCCATGTGACCAGCCTGCCTACATCATCCTGAAATCTAAGACTTTGCTCCTCATTATTTACCACACCACCAATTTGTGTCATCTGCGAACTTACTTATCATACCCTCTATCTTCATCTCCAGATCATTAATGTACACTACAAACAACAAGGGACCCAGCATCGATCCCTGTGGAGCACCACTGTACACAGGCTTCCAGTGACAGAAACAACCTTCGACCATCACCCTTTGCTTCCTACCACTAAGCCAATTTTGGATCCAATTTGCCAAATTGCACTGGATCCCATGGGCTCTTACTTCTTCATCAGCCTCCCATGTAGGACCTTGTCGAAAACCTTACTGAAGTCCAGTAAAGCAGGACTAAGCAAAGGTCTCAATGATCTGCCTTTTGCTTTGCAGCAATCTTTTTGTTGTTACTTATCTGTTCAACACTTTGCTACTGGATTCTGCAAAATCTGGAAGTGGTGTCAAGAAGGGCTATGTGGTTGAATCCAACAGTCAGAGGGTTGGGTTTGAGGAAGAGTCAGACATCCTCTTCAGCCTTGGAGGGGGAGATAAAGGGACATGAAGTAAATGGTGGTATATTTCCATGATAAACCACAGCTGTGGGACAAAGAGGTACAAACCTTAAAAGGCAACTTCAGGGCTGGTGTCAGGATATATTTTTTCACCTAGTGATTAATACTTGGAATTGTCATCAGGGTAAAAAGTGGAGGCAAAGTTTCTGCAATTAATTAAAAAGCAGTTAGATACTGAATTGTGGGAATTACAGGTTTCTCTGAAAGGATGAGTTGGTTGGGCTGAATGGACTCTTACTCTTTACAAAGAGATTATAATGCTTTTGTCACAAACCTGTTGCAAATTTATCTCCCATCTCGGGAATGAGGATTAAGGAAATCTCTGATTTAGGATTTGTAGTCCTGGTAAAAATCCCAGCATCTTGGAATAGATTCAACTCAAGCTGCTTTGATATCATAATTCCCATATGTTGAAACCTACACCGACTTTTGACCACAGCCAGTGAGGGGCATCATGTGAGACCAGTTGTTATTTACACAGTGATTTGGCTTAGGTTTCGAATCCCGAATATGATCAATAACCTATGGCTGGGATTATGAATGTATGAATGAGTTTCGGCTGTAATATCTTCTTTGATCGGATGACCTGACAATCAAGTTTCACACACAGATAATGGTCATGTAGATTAGATACTAGAGGCTGGCCGCTACTCATGCAACTTTACCCCTACAAGCAGTCAGGAGAAGAGGAAAGGCCAGTGACATAGTAAGGAAAGACATGTGAATTAGACCAATAAGACTTTCAAGCTAAATGGCATATTGGATGGGATTTTGCAGACTCACTTGTCCCAAAACCATAAAATTCCGCCAAAGGTCAATGGACCTTTCCATGATCCGCAATTCGCCCGCTCCGATTCCCGTGGCGGGCAGGACGGTAAAATTCCGGCCATAATCACTATAATGTTTAAAATGTACATGAAACAGAAGGTTCAGCAAATGTGTTGTTTCCCAAAATAAGCCATAGATTCTAGTTATAGTATGGGAGTGTTCAGGTACATCTGGCCATGAGGGTGGCATGGTGGCATGGTGGTTAGCACTGCTGCCTCACAGCTCCAAGAGCCTGGGTTCAATTCTGGTCCAGGGGGTCTGTCTGTATGGAGTTTCCACGTTCTCCCCATGTCTGCGTGGGTTTCCTCCAGGTGCTCCAGTTTCCTCCCACACCCCAAAAATGTGCAGGTTAGGTGGATTGGCCATGGTCAATTGTACCTTAGTGTCCCAAGATGTGTTAGGTGAGGGGGATTAGCCGGGAATTATGGGGATTGGGCAGGGGTGGGCCTGGGTAAGATACTCAGTCAGAGAGTTGGTGCAGACCAGATGGACCGAATGGCCTCCTTCTGCATTGTGGGGATTCTATGATTCTATGACACATCTCAAACAACCATTTTGTTATCCTGACCTTATGAATGAAGAGGTCATTGCTGCTTTCTGTTTAAAGCGTTTATCTACACTGGTCCTATACCATGAGGCTTATAAATATTCTGTGTGAAGGCAGATTGGGAAGGCAGGCAGAGACTATTTGTGTGGGAGGAATAGATTCAGAATGGATTGAAGTTCCGTTTTCTGTGCAATCATGCATTTCCTCTCTGGCTGACTCTCGACATGTCACCTATTTGGATTGCTTTGTGCAGAATTTAAAGTATGATTTGTATTCAGTTTAGGAAAATGGCTGTAAAGTATATCAATGCATTTTGAAATTTACACTTGTACCGAGACGTACCAGATCCTTGGGGTAAGGGGTTTAATTATGCACACACCTTTGTTATTGCCTCATGTTAGAAAACAGAAATGCTGTGGAAAGCGTAAATCTTCAACTATCACACTGACTACCATGGCCTAATGGAATCAAATAATCATTCCCTTTTTTGTTTCAAATGGTTTTTTAATTTTTATTTAATTTCTCTTTTATTGTCTTTTCCCTTTTCTCTCCCTAGTCTACTTTGCAGATTCAACAGCAACAACCTGCATTTATATAGGTGCATTTATATAGCACCTTTAATGTCGTAAAATGTCCAAAGGCGCTTCGTTAGAAGCATTATCAAATTAAATTTGACACTGAGCCACAGAGCAGAATACCAAAAGCTTTGAAAAAGAGGTAGACTGTAAGAAATGTCTTAAAGGAGGAGAGAGAGAGGTTGAGAGGCAGAAAGGCGTAGAATGAGAATTCCAGAGTTTGAAGTCTAGAAGGCAAGGTACTAACATGGATTGACGATTGGCTGTCAGACAGAAGGCAGAGAGTTGGGATAAAAGGTTCTTTCTCAGAATGGCAACCGGTGACAAGTGGTGTCCCGCAGGGTTCAGTGTTGGGGCCACAGCTGTTCTCTTTATATATTAACGATCTAGATGACGGGACTGGGAGCATTCTGGCCAAGTTTGCCGATGATACAAAGATAGGTGGAGGGGCAGGTAGTATTGAGGAGGTGGGGAGGCTGCAGAAAGATTTAGACAGTTTAGGAGAGTGGTCCAAGAAGTGGCTGATGAAATTCAACGTGGGCAAGTGCGAGGTCGTACACTTCGGAAAAAAGAATAGAGGCATGGACTATTTTCTAAACGGTGACAAAATTCATAATGCTAAAGTGCAAAGGGACTTGGGAGTCCTAGTCCAGGATTCTCTAAAGGTAAACTTGCAGGTTGAGTCCGTAATTAAGAAAGCAAATGTAATGTTGTCATTTATCTCAGGAGGCTTGGAATACAAAAGCAGGGATGTACTTCTGAGGCTTTATAAAGCACTGGTTAGGCCCCATTTGGAGTACTGTGAGCAATTTTGGGCCCCACACCTCAGGAAGGACATACTGGCACTGGAGCGGGTCCAGCGGAGATTCACACGGATGATCCCAGGAATGGTAGGCCTAACATACGATGAACGTCTGAGGATCGTGGGATTATATTCATTGGAGTTTAGGAGGTTGAGGGGAGATCTGATAGAAACTTACAAGATAATGAACGGCTTAGATAGGATGGACGTAGGGAAGTTGTTTCCATTAACAGGGGAGACTAGGACGCGGGGGCACAGCCTTAGAATAAAAGGGAGTCACTTTAGAACAGAGATGAGGAGAAATTTCTTCAGCCAGAGAGTGGTGGGTCTGTGGAATTCATTGCCACAGAGGGCTGTGGAGGCCGAGACGTTGAGCGTCTTCAAGACAGAAATTGATAAATTCTTGATTTCTCGAGGAATTAAGGGCTATGGGGAGAGAGCGGGTAAATGGAGTTGAAATCAACCATGATTGAATGGTGGAGTGGACTCGATGGGCCGAATGGCCTTACTTCCGCTCCTATGTCTTATGGTCTTATGGTCTTAAACTGAAGCCGTGGCCACCAATGATGGAGTGATTAAAATCAGGAATGTACAGGAGACCAGAGGGCGATTGGGGGGTCGGCAGGAATGTGGGGTCGAAATTACAATCCAATCAGCCATGATTGTATTGAATGTTGGAGCAGGCTTGAGGGGCCAAGTGGCCTTCTCTTGCTCCTTATGTATGTATATTTGTAGAATTAGTGGAGTGCAGATACTGCAGGGCTGGAGGAGATTTCAAAGATAGGGAGGGATAGGCCATGAAGTTTAAGAATGTTAAAATTGAGGCTTTTTCTGTTTGGGAACCAATGTAGGTCAGCAAACACAGAGGTGGTGGCTGAACTCGGTTCAAGTCAGGATATAAGCAGCAGAGGTTTAGATATTCACATGTTTATAAATGAATATAAATTTATAAATGGTGGCAAATGAGACTGGGCCAAAACCTGTGGACAGGTTGCATAGATTCAATGTGCATTCTTTCTGTCTGTGTGGAGTTTGCACGTTCTCCTCGTGTCTGCGTGGGTTTCCTCTGGGTGCTCCGGTTTCCTCCCACAGTCCAAGGATGTGTGGGTTAGGTGGATTGGCCATGCTAAATTGCCCCTTAGTGTCAGGGGAACTAGGGTAAATGCATGGGCTGATGGAGATAGGGCCTCGATGGGGATAGGGCCTGAGTGGTCGGTGCAGACTCGATGGGCTGAATGGTCTCCATCTGCACTGTAGGATTCTATGATTCTATGAGTATATAAGGTTAGGGGTGGTCTAATTGAGGTGTTTGAAATAGAAAGTAAGGAGAAGCTGGTCCATGTCATGTGATCAGTGTCAGAACTGTTACATCCAATACTGATATGGAGATACCGGCGTTGGACTGGGGTAAACACAGTAAGAAGTTTAACAACATCGGGTTAAAGTCCAACAGGTTTATTTGGTAGCAAATGCCACTAGCTTTCGGAACAGGCTGTCCCTGGTGCCTCCATCTGACGAAGGGACAGCCTGTTCCGAAAGCTAGTGGCATTTGCTACCAAATACATCCAATACTGAAAACATCAAATTTACATGATTCAGTTTAAAAAGATCAAATTTCCAAAGTAGCAACCAGGAGAACTCTCAGCACAGAAATTCATGCAGAGACCTACAAAGAGAGTCAGCACAGAGGACATGCCCCCTTTTACAGTACTAACTGCTGTATGCTGGTATTTAGGGGTCCAGATTTTTTAATGAATGAGCGTGGGTTTGTGAATGGGTGAGTGAATGCTGTGAAGGTGAGTTGGTGAATGAGTGAATGGAGAGTTGGGTAGAAGGGTAAGATAGAAACACGGTGAGTGAGTAGATGGGTGAGGGGTTGGGTGTTGGGTGGATGAGTGGGTGGGTAAGGTGGGTGGTGGGTAAGTGGTGAGGTGATGAGGTGGATGAATGAGTGATTGGGTCGAGGGTGTTAGTCAGGTCGAGATGGGGGTTAGCCGTGTTGTCGGACACAGTCGGATGGTTGGGTAAGTAGTCGGTGGTCAGAAGACCTGGGGGGGGGGGCTAGTTCAAGGAGTAGTCAGGTTATCAAGGGGAACTGATTGTGAGAGTTGGTGTGGAGTTAGTTATTGTTAGACCAGGTTTTAATCTGTCTGACATTTTCACGGTAACTCTACAGGTCAGTACTGCAGATCTGTCTCAGGTCTCCCACTCTAGCTCAGACAGCAGGGGAATTGCCCATCAGAAGTTTAAGTTGCCTGGGCAATTCCCACATAGGTCCATGTGTCAGGATCTTTCCAGGGTCCTTACACGGATCTTCAATCATAAATAATTCCCAATGATCTGGAGACTGGAAAATTTGGGCCAAAATGTCAACTGGTGAGGGATTCCAGAACAATGAAGCGTAACTTTAAAATGAGAGCTATTCAGAGAAAGTTTCAATCATGTGATTTTTCTATTTTCCTTGGTAAAGGTACGGAGGCTTATGGAACCAAATGGGGACTGAGGTAGATGGATTTAAGAAACAGATCAGACATATTCTAACTGATCAGGCTTGAGGGGCTGAGTGGTCTCTCCTGATCATATATTGATAATTTTCACACACACTAATGGGCAGTTAGATGAAGCTGTGATGGTGGTGTCGAGTTAATGTCACTGAACTCGCGATCCAGTGATCCAGGCAAATCCTCTGGGGACATGGGTTCAAATCCCACCATAGCAGCTGGTGGAATTTAAATTCCGTTAATAAAACCTAGAATAATAATCAATAATGGTGACCATCAAACTATAATTGTTTTAAAAACCCAACTGGTTCACTAATGTTCTTTAGGGAAGGGAATCTGCCACCCTTACCTGGTCTGGCCTACATGCGACTCCAGACCCACGTTGATGTGGTTGACTATTACTTACTTATCCTCTTTGTCCCTTGAGGGACATAAGACTGCGATTGACTATCATCTGCCCTGCAAATGTCTAGCAAGCCACTCAGTTCAAGTCAATTAGGGATGAGCAACAAATGTTTGCCTTGCCAGCGTTGCTCTATACCCCATGAAAAAATAACTACTAAAAACCGTAGGTACCTCTCATTGCATGCTAGGTGTGATGGGACATGGTTGGGAGGTGTTTGGGGTGGGAGAGGAATGCAGCACAGTCAGAGGAAAGGAACGCAACTGGGTGAGGGAAACTGGAGAATAAAGCTTAACCGATGGCTCTCTTTGCCTCACTCATCATCACCGCACATTTCAGCAACTCTGGGCTGAACAATGAGGATGTATAGAGTTCAGTCTGAAAACCCTTTGTTGTTCTGTGCCACAGGCAGCCCACTTTCTGTAAACGACGCGTATCATCTTACATAGGTGCAAGAAATGCGATCGTTTATTATGGATACCATCAACACAACAGAGTATCCAGGAAGCTGCTAACGCCAAGCAGATCAATAAAAAGATCACCACAACCGCCACTTAAGATGGCAGTTTCTCATCCTGTGCTGGTAGAATCAAATGAGATGGCTTCACACTGAGCAAGCCAACAGCAATATTCATGGCCTTCTCTCTTCAGTGCAGTATCATTGAATAATCTCTTTAACATAGTTCCCTTTTGACATTCTTGTGCAGGCCACACACCCTTGGAGGGCCATGTCAGACACACCCGCATTGCTCAGATTCTATCCAGGACACGCTCGGGTTGATTTTGAGTAGCCTCAGCTGATGTTGATGGGGCTGGAATGACCTCAAAATGGGGTCGGCAGGCTTACTGTTGAGATCTACAAATAAACTGGGCAGCTGACTATCTTGCCCACTTTCCTGTGCTGAATCTGCCGAGCTGTTTCCGGATGCCTTGTGCATGTATATGAGGCTGTGCTTCAAAACTGTGTGGTCACTTTACATGCCAGAACATCACAACGCATCGCCATGCCTCACCAATAAAGCTAACAGGATTTGTGGAACATTCAGGCTTTTATTGAGAACTTTTATCTACAAAACAACCAAAATTCTAGAGGGGTCTTGAGCTGTACTCAGTAAATAAATTAAGCATTCAAACATTAAGGCCAGAATGAGGGGGAGTCGAGAACTAGTCTGAGGATTTAGGACGGAGATGAGGAGACATTTCTTCATCCAAAGAGTGGTGAGCCTGTGGAACTCATTATCACAGGAAGTAGTCGATGCCAAAACATTGAATGTATTCAAGAGGTGGCTGGATATAGCACTTGGGGTGAATGGGATCAAAGGTTATGGGGAAAAAGCAGGATTAGGCTATTGAGTTGGATGATCAGCCATGATCGTAATGAATGGCGGAGCAGGCTCGAAGGGCCAAATGGCCTCCTCCTGCTCCTACCTTCTATGTTTCTATGTTATGGCCATTCACACCAGCAGGATTTTTCTACCCCACGACAGTGAACGGAGATTTGCCTGGGTGCCAAATTCTCCGACTTCGCTGCAGCGGGAGCGTGGCGTGAACGGCCGGTGAGATCATGCCCACAGTGTGCGTTTGAGTCAGCTACTGTAAAACATCTATCCCTGTCAATCCCTTTAAGTAACTTGTAGGTTTCAATGGGATCACCTCTCATTCTTCACAACTCTTGAGAATAGAATAGAATCATCAATGAGATATTGCAAATATTCAACACACCCAAAACCAAAGTTGCCTTTGGGGTCTTAATTAGCAGTGATGGGCCAAGCTAGCTCCTGGAGCAGACCAGTAATTATTGCAGATCAGTTCAGTGGCTGTTCAAATCACCACCACATTCTTCGATCACCAATAACAATTAGCAGTAACTACCACAAGTTACTGTTTCTCCACCTGGTCATTAAGCCTGTACCAACAGATGCTGCCTATATATAATCCAGACTTCGTGTCATAAAGATGATGCACAAGAAAGATTAACAATTGCCACAGTATCCTGACTGCGAGAAAATCACGGTTTAACATTTTACTCTTATTACTTTCATATGGAGCAGCACAAACCATTCTGGACATTGCTCTGTAATATTCCTGTCACTGGGTAATGCTTGATAAAGGATGACATCTGAAACATTTTATTGATTAGACCTGAGGCAATGATAAGTCTTTAACAAGGCCCACTTCAGTTGTTGGGCCACAACACGTTAGGCTGGAGGTTAAAACAACACTCCAAGCAAACAAAAAAGAGAATTAAATACTCTACCTTTTGAAGTAGCAAGGTCCCATGACACATTTATCAGAAAATTTAATTGTGACAGAAGAAATCAAGCCTGAAAATCAGAAGATCAAAGGGAATTGTCCAATATCCATCCCCTTTTGACTATCAATAAAACAAGTAGCGCAGAGAGAATTTAACTTTTACCATGTTTCCCCTCATTCAGATACCACACCCCAGACCAGTCAAAGTGAAGCCGAGTTCCAATTAGTCGGCCCTGACCTCCAACACAAGAAATCAGTGTTGCTGCATCATTCTCTACTCAGGGCTATGTTTCTGTACATTTTCTCTTTCTTGTAGCTTATCACTCATGCTGGGGTGTGAGGGTATATTATAGGAGCCAGTGAAATGGTTTGCACAATGAGAATATATATCAGGTTTGTGGGTATAGTGTTAGCCACCCTCTGTCAATTCACCATGTGTGACCATTGGTGGTGATAGTAATTGACTTTAGGAGGAAACGCTGGTGAGTTTGATCTGGTGCTCACCAGGAGTAAGAAATACTCAGTCTGCCTCGCACCCAGCCTGCCTCCACACCCATCCTCCCTCCGCACCCAGCACCCAGCAGCTTTCACACTCATCCAGCCTCCATACCCAGCTTGCCTCCGCACCCAGCACCCAGCAGCCCCCGCACCCAGCCTGCCTCCACACTCAACCCGCCTCCGCACCCAGCACCCAGCCTGCCTCCACACCAGCAGCCCCCGCACTTGTTGCTTCAGGGTTGCCTAACCCAATTTCTATTTCAACCCTCCTCCCGACCAAACATCTGACCAGTGGGTAGCCATTTTTAAATGTTGATTTTTGCCGAGCCAGGAAATCTCCCAACTCTGTGAACCCGGCCTGGAGACAAAAATCTGGACCCTGGATTTGCTGACAAGACAAAACGAGATGGAAATGTGAGAAAGCTGTGGGGAGGACACAAAGAGGCCGTAAAGAGATATGGATGGATGGGCAACAAGGTGACAAATGGAAATTAATGTGGGATAGTATGAGGGGGTTATTCACTTTGCTGGTGAGAATCAGTAAGCAGAATATGAAAGTAGAAAGTATAAAACTTCTAAATATTGATGTTCAAAAAGACTTGGATATACTTGTATAAGGAATACAGTTAAATTTTATTTATTAATCACAAGTAGGCTTACATTAACTCTACAATGAATTTACTGTGAAAATCCCCTAGTCACCACACTCCGGTGCCTGAGGAAGAATTTAGCACAGCCAATGCATCTAACCAGCATGTCTTTCAGACAATGGGATGAAACCGGAGCACCCGGAGGAAACCCACGCAGACACGGGGAGAACGTGCAAACTCCACACAGACAGTGACCCAAGCCGGGAATCGAACCCAGGTCCTGGCACTGTGAAGCAGTAGCGCTAACCTCTGTGCCACTGTTCAATGTGCTGTTACAGCAATCAATTAGGAAGGCAAATGGCACATTGGCCATTATTATCATAGAATCCCTACAGTGCAGAAAGAGGCCATTTGGCCCATCGAGTCTGCACCGACCACAATCCCACCCAGGCCCCACCCCCATACCCCCACATATTTACCCGCTAATCCCTCTAACCTACGCATCTCAGGACACTAAGGGGCAACTTTAGTACGGCCAATCAACCTAACCCGCACATCTTTGGACTGTGGGAGGAAACCGGAGCACCCGGAGGAAACCCACGCAGACACGGGGAGAACGTGCAAACTCCACACAGACAGTGACCCAAGCCGGGAATCGAACCCAGGTCCCTGGAGCTGTGAAGCAGCAGTGCTAACCACTGTGCTACTGTACTGCCCCACTGTGCTACTGTGCCGCCCGTATTATAAAAGGGTTGGTTAAATATGACCTGCCTTTTCAAAAGTCATGTTTTCTTTTCATTCATAACCTCCATCTCTAGATTTTATAAACTATAAACACCTAACAATAATCACACATCGTGAAAATAAATTTTACATTTCACATTCTATGTGGAAATCAGCAACAAAAAAAATTCAGATGAAAGAAGAGAATGCAGGAGTATATAGTTCAGAAACCTCCTCCGAGGATTAAGACAAAAACAGGAGCTTAACTTATAACCAAAGAGGTGACAATTGTGTTGTTTTTCGATGGGGGAGGAAGCAGACGCTGATTTCCTTCTTATTTGATTTTTGTTAAGAGTTTTGTTGGGTTAAGGGTTTTCAAATTTCACAATTAATTTCACACAAAAATACTTATTGGACTTTACATGGAGTGCGCTTAGTTTATATAGTCAGTCTATTCTTACGCAAAGAAGTCATTTTGCAACACCCGCATAGCAACAGGGACAAACAATTCAAAATTAACAGAGTAAGATTTTGTTTTGAAAAGCAGACCCAAATCATTTAAGATTGTGTTTTGTTAAGTGTATAGAACATTTTCTATATCTTCAAATTAATCATGGAGTTATCCTCGAGTGCTAATTTATAAAGGGTGAGTTTACACGTCAGATATAGCGCTTCGATAGTGATGAAGTTTTGAATCAGCTTAAAGTTTAAAATTAAGTTCTAGCAATTCTTATTTCAGCCAACCCTTATTTACCCTGCGGTCATTCTTGTGCCTTGAACAGTAAATTGATTCTGTGGAATGCTGTGTGTGCCTACTTACCTTCAATGTACAGACTCCACCTGCTAACAGGTAAACCAGATCCCGCTGGGACTGGGCCCCAATCAGTCACATTCCTTTAAGGCAAACCATTACCCTGTAATTGTTACCTGTCAAACAAGCAAACTGGATTTCCTGGACCAAACCCAAATAGCTTAGTTTTTCCCATGAAAACTTTTAAATGTTTATACCCGCAGAATTACAGACAGCCATTTGTACTAACATCTTCTCATTAACCCTTATGCACCATTAAATAAATAGGAACAGCACTTCGAGTGACATGGCCTATAATTATAATTTAAAGATTGAACAGACAATACTGCTATCATTTGTACAAGTTTTATAATTGAAGCCGACTTTAGTATTTCCTGCAGTTCTGGACATTAGAGCCACAGAAGAAGTTCAGTGGAAATTCAATAGTATTATACCCAGAATGAAAGGCTTAATTGTGTTCATGTTCCTGATCACTATCCAGTGAACTTTGCTGGAAATACATACAAATTAAATTTAAGTAAGGGAACAATTGGGCTTGGCTATGATCCCCTCTGTAATAAATCACCGACAATAACCATCATGGCTTCCACATGGACACCAGCCACTTGGGCAACTAACATCAGGGAACTATGTCTCAGCTAGACATCAATGTTTTTAGAATGGAAGGAGAAAATGGCCCAGAAGGAAAATGCAAGGACCAAGGTGAAAGATCCTATGATCAAATCCTGACAGTAGAAAGCAGATTGAGGATCTATTGGAGACTGGCACTCAGTGTGTTAATTCCAAAAATGCCCAAGGGAAAGGTTTGTGAGACACACTCAGGCTCGCAGGAGAAACAAAATTCACTTTCATTAGCTTCTTACCATAAGCACAACTAACTGTCCAGATGTCTCCTTCACATTTAGCAAACAAGAGATACAATGGAAATGTGATCAAGTGAAGTTCATACAGTGCCAATGCCAGTTTATAAGGTGCAAATGCGGAACCAGCTCTAACCGAGTGAGAAGTGTCATTAAAGGCTATTTACTTTGAAAAATGCTGGCTCTGCAGGTTTTCATTAACCTGCCTCCTCCCACCGGGATCTGTTCTCGAGCTAAAGCTTCAATGAAAGAATAAATTCAGACTTTTCTATGCCACCAGCGCTGTGTATGACTTCAAACAGAGAGTGGAAGTTTGGTGAGAAGAGGGAAATTTTAAATATCCTAAAAATCTAATATTGTTTGTATTTGTGTTTAACATTTAGCAAGAACAGTTTAACTTCTAAATCTTATCCATGGGTCTAAGTAGGGATTCCGTACAATAAAAGGTTAAACTGGTTTACAGACTCCCAAGTAATCAGCCCTTTTTGCAACCTTGTAGAATCTGTGAGCCACATCTATGTTGAATGTCTTAGTTTATCCTCCCTTTTTAGTTACCGTAAAAACCTTTTGTTGATGTTTTGTTTGCACTTCAGTTCCACGCTCCTGATCTACGGACACTTGGTGTGGAGGGGGGGGTGGGGTGAAGGCGGAGGACCTCCTCGTGAACCTGCTGGCAAAACTTGCCATAAACAGGTCCAGGCAGCAGGCGACCGAGGGGGTCAACGGACCCCACTCTCTGCCCCTCTACTGCGGCTATATTCACGGCTTGGTATCCCTGGAGAGGGAGCATGCGGTGTCCGAGGGCACTGTTACTGCCTTCCGTGCCCGCTGGGCACCGCAGGGGCTGGGGTGCATTAATCACATTTTGATTTGAAGTTTTAAGTTTCCTTTCCACTTTGCCTATTGTTTTGGGCAGTACCCCTCCTTTTGGGCGCTGCCCATTTTAATTTGTCCCCTCGTTAATTTGATTTAGTTTATTTGGGTGACCAAAAAGAGTGGGTCTAAGTAGGGAGATAGAAGCTATTCGCTGGCAGCAGCTGAAAGGGTTAATGAATGAAACTAGCTTGATCTGGTCTCTGCTGTACCTGGGCTCAGCTAGTCCCCAGAACATACAAATTCAGACATTCTCTGTGCGGCCAGCGCTGAGTGTGACTTTGTACAGAGTGTGGCAGTTTGGTGAGAAGGGGGAGTTCAGTAAGGAGGGGAGGGGTGGACTGCTTTGCTTTTTTGAACATTTTCCACTGTGTAGGAATTGTTTTCTGCTGTACTACAGGGGAGGAGGTGAATTATTGCTGAATATCTAGTGAATACCCAATAAGGGGTCAAGTTTAATTTTCCAAAGGTTTAAAATAGAACTGGACTTTGTGATCGGATTGATAAATATTTAAAGGAAAGTAAATAATTGAATAAAATAATGAAGTAATTAATTAAAGCTCATAAGTATGGCAGGACAGGTGATGTGTCAAGACTGCAACATGTGGGAGCTCATGTCTTATCCAGGGCAAGCACATTTGCAGCAAATGTCACTCAAGGGGGCCTGAGTGGGGGGTCTGAGGTGGCAGTGGGTTGAGTGAGGGGTTCAGGGGGGTGGGCTGAGTGCGTATCTGAAGGGGGTGGGGAACTGAGTGGGGGCTGAGTGGAGGATCTGAGAGGAGGGGGCTTAGTGAGGGACTCTGAGGGGGGAGGGGAGATGAGGGGGTGCCTGAGTGGTAGGGGACTGGTCACCCTTCTGCCTGCATGGTGTGTGTGTGTGTTGGGGGGAGGTGGACGGGCGGTGTGGATAATATCTGTCATTTGTAGGTGGGGGAGTATGTCTTTCTTTGGTGAGGAGTTGGTGCTGCTCCCCTGGTCAGTTCGGGGTGGGGAGGGGGGTGGAGAGGAGGAGGAGTGCCGGTCTCTGAGCACGGAGATCAGGGCACCCTTTACAAATGGCAAACTAGTCTTGGAACAGTGGGACTGGCTGGCGGGTTGCTCAAAATGAACTCATTAGCATCTTTCTGGTGGATGATTCCCACCTGACATACACTCCTGTTTTCCCACCGGCTTGGGCATTTAGTCCCAATTCAGGAGAATCACGGCCGAAATGTTGATTCCGTCAGTGACTTCCCGAAATCTGGTGAGTTTTCCTGATTCCCCCATCAGAGTGCAATGGATTTTTCTGTGCTCCCGAGATCTATTGGTTTCAGTTGTCTCTTCCCATAACATTGCCAGCCGAGAAATTTGATGTCCATCGTACAGGTGTAAAAGTCACCTCAATATCTTGCAAGCTCTCATTCTTCAGCAGAAATATGCCACCAACATATGAATAAATATTCCTACCTAGCAGCACATGCAAATACAAACAAGGGGGTCTTAAACTTGTTTGAAGACCCTTCGAAAAATTTGTGAGCAACTAACTGAAACATGTTCACTGTCGTCCTTAAAGGGACTCCTTCAGGTAGCCAATGATTTGATTTGATTTATTATTGTCACATGTATTAGTATACAGTGAAAAGTATTGTTTCTTGCGTGCTATACAGAAAAAGCATACCGTTCATAGAGAAGGAAAGGAAAGAGTGCAGAGTATAGTGTTACAGTCATAGCTAGGGTGTAGAGAAAAATCAACTTAATGCAAGGTAAGTCCATTCAAAAGTCTGATGGCAGCGAGGAAGAAGCTGTTCTTGAGTCGGTTGGTATGTGACCTCAGACTTTTGTACCTTTTTCCCGATGGAAGAAGGTGGAAGAGAGAATGTCCAGGGTGCGTGGGGTCCTCAATTATGCTGGCTGCTTTGACAAGGCAGTGAGAAGTGTAGACAGAGTCAATGGATGGGAGGCTGATTTGCGTGATGGATTGGGTTATATTTACGACCTTTTGTAGTTTCTGGTGGACTTGGGCCGAGCAGAAGCCATACCAAGCTGTGATACGATCAGAAAGAATGCTTTCTATGGTGCATCTATAAAAGTTGGTGAGAGTCGTAGCTGACATGCCAAATTTCCTTAATCTTCTGAGAAAGTAGAGGCGTTGGTGAGCTTTCTTAACTATAGTGTCAGCATGGGGGAACCAGGGCAAGTTGTTGGTGATCTGGACACCTAAAAACTTGAAGCTCTCGACCCTTTCTACTTAGTCCCCGTTGATGTAGACAGGGGCTTGTTCTCCTCTACGCTTTCTAAAGTCGATGACAATCTCCTTCGTTTTGTTGACATTGAGGAAGAGATTATTGTTGCCGCACCAGTTCACTAGATTCTGAGTGTTCTGGAGTGCAAGAAGCCCAGAGAGGGGATAAATTGAGAAAAATACATTCTCGAATCTCTCTTTATTGTATGCATCTTGCATGACAAACTCAAAACTCAAGGCGGTGTGCAGGAGTGATGTTTGCCTTGCAAGGGCCCCATTCAAAGATTTGTTTTTGAGCCCCTTATGTTTTACTTGACAATCATACTAAACACTACTGACTTTCTCTCTTGTCAAATCCTCCTCACACCAATGACTGTGAAAATGCTTGTTTGCTATAGGAGATATAAAATCTGTTGACAAATGATAAGCAATAGATAACACAAGAACGACACCCAACAACTATTAAGGGACTTCTGTGTATGAGCCATTTGACACCTCAGAACGTATTTTTTGTGTGTTTTTGCCACAAATCCTACACAATATTTGAGCAGTACACGCAGTTTATCTTTTCTCACCAGAGCCATGACTGCAGGAGGCTGACTGGGGTAAGAATGCATTTTGGTCTGGGTCTATTGTGGGCTGCTGCATGTCTCCTGAATTATGACCCTTATGGGAGAACTGCTTGCCTCTCACCCTTCTCTCTCCCCTCAGACGATACACTAATCTGCCATTGTTGTCTTATTGTTTGCATAGTTTATAAAAATAGTCTTTTTCCTCATCCTTAAAGTTTAAGTAATTGTGATGGGTGAAGAGGTTGTTCAGGGTCAACTAATACAATTGCCTAGATACACTTTTTGTGAATTCACACTTCAGCTGCGAGGCTGTGATTTTGTATTAGAATTTTTATTGATGCTGCACTCTGAAACCTTCACTTAATTCATTCCATCTGGCACATATACCTTCAATTTATCTTCTTCCACGACTGACCTGTGCAGAAACAGCAATCAGCCAACAGGCCTTGCATTTGCAAATAACAGGCTGGACTGTTGAGGGCCTTCAGTTTTATTTACATATTTTTATTTTGGATTCTAATGCTTGAATTTTGTTTTGTTATACCAACAGGTTCTGAGTTGTCCTGAGGCATTCGAGCATCCTGTTAGCTTCAATGCATCTAAGATGTTGGACTTTTGTTTGTGTTGTTCCTATGGTAGAGGGGCAGTGATGACAGCTTAAGAAAGAGAAGACACCAGTAAATATTTTACTCTGTCTCATTCCCCCCATCAGTGCTGCTTTATTTGCTACTCCTATATTAGGCACTTACTTGCTTACAGCTCCCATTTTACAAGTGTTCTTTGAGTATTTCTGGAGAAAAGCATTCTGTCGAAGTTTTTCATCTTGCGCTCATCAGGACAATCACAAGAATACCAATGGCAGAGGAAACAACAACCAGCATCCTGTCTCAAACAGTATACGTACCACATTTCTCCCTACTCTCTGCGTCCTGTCCCTTAACCAATCACTTACCCATGCTAATATATCACCCCAATTTCATGAGCTTCTTTCATGTGGCACTTTCTGGAAATCCAAAGATATTGCATTCACTGGTTCTCCTTTACTTACCTTATTGATTACATCCTCAAAAACTCTAATAAATTTATCAAACAGGATTTCCCTTTCATAAGACTAAGTTGACTTGTTCTAGTCATACTGTGATTTTCTAAATGCATTGTTAAGACTTCCTGAATAATAAATTCCAACACTTTCATAATGACTGATATCCAGCGAACCAGCCTGTAGTTCCCCGTTTTCTCTCTCTCTACTTTCTGAATATTGATGTCACATTTGCTCATTTCCAATCTGATTGGACCATTCCAGAATCTAGGGAATTTTGGAAAATCATAGCCAGTGCATCCACTATCTCTGCAACTATCTCTTTTAGAACCTTAGGAAATCAGCCATCGGATCCTGGGGGTTTATCGTATTTTAGTCCCTTGAGTTTCTCCAGTAATTTTTCGTTACTGACATTAATTACCCTAATTTACTGACTCCTTTTAGTTACTGGGTTACCCTTTATTTCTGGTATGTAACTAGTGTCATTTTTACTATGAAGACAGATGCAAAACATTTGTTCAATGTCTCCACCATTTCCTCATTTCCCATAATAATTCATTCTGTCTCTGTTTCTGAAGAAACAAACCTTTGCTTTAGCTACTTGCTTCTTTTTTATAAACTTGTAAATGCTTTTACAACCTGTTTTTATATTCCTGATTAGTTTACTCTTGCATTCTATTTTTCCCCTTTTATCAAATTTTTGGTGGCCCTTTGCTGGTTTCTAAACATCCTGAATCCTGAGACTTACTATTATTCTTTCCAACATTATAGGCCCGATTTTACCATCACGTCACACTTGTTTTCGGGCGCAAAAACTTGATAAAGTAGGGCGTGAGGCGAGTTGCGCGATCCGCGTCCGCCTCCACGCTGATTCCCCCTTTACTAAGGCCTGAAAATGGCCGCAATCGGGACCACGCCCAAAAGAGGCACAACAGCCATTTAAATGCATTTGCATGCAATTAAATTGACTTAATGGGCTGCGCACCCAACCTTACTGACACTTCCCCCTTTATCACCATGTTCACCTTTCCAGAATCGGCACGAAACAGACATGCTCTACTAAAGTCTGATTCGGGTGCTCCAGTTAGTGAGGAGGTAAGTGCGGAGCGTCTGATGGCTCTCTGCTTGAGATCGTGGGGTGGGGGGGGGGGGGGTCCGCTGCCACTCCGCCTGTGATCGGTGAAGGGGAAGGGGGGTACGCTGCCACTCTGTCTGCGATCAGTGAGGGGGGAGGGGGTCTGCTGACACTCTGCCTGTGATCAGTGAGGGGGAAGGGGGGTCCGTTGCCACTCTGCGATCAGTGAGGGGGAAGGGGGAAGGGGGGCCCGCTGCCACTCTGTCTGCGATCAGTGAGAGGGGAGGGGGTCTGCTGCCACTCTGCCTGTGATCAGTGAGGGGCGAGGGGGGTCCGCTGCCACTCCACCTGAGATCGGTGGGGGGGAAGGGCCCACGATCGGTCTGGGTGGCGGAGGGGGTGGGGGGATAAGGGGGTCAGTAATGTTGGGGGGAGTGGGGCAATGTCTGTGGGCCCAGGGGGAGGCAGTATCTGGCCCAGGAGCGATGTGACAGGGGAGCCACATTCTATCTTTTTTTTCTGCGCATGCGCAGTTGGAGGCGCCGATCGGAGCTACAGGATTTTGGGTGCCTTAAGCCCCGCCCACAGGCTTGTGCAGTGCGATTCGAAATTGCTGATATTTCTTCAGGCAGAGTGCGTATGGGGCCGCCTGAGAACGAGCCTAAAAGTCGAATCTGAAACACTCCCAGTTTCAAGTCCACCCAGCACTTAGAATCAAAATGGTAAGATGGGGTGCTATAATTCTCTTTATCAATCGAATAATATCTTTACCCTATTTTATTCTTTGTGTTAAAAGTTCAGCAGCAGACTCCTGTGACTTTGTTCAGTAATTTTCCTCCACGGTTTCTGAACAAAAAGTTAGAATCTATCAAGCCAGGCTTCACTCTGGGATCTGACTTCTCCAGTGTTAACATCACTAACGGATTATAGCACTAATATTTGACGGCTTATAAACTACTGCCACCCGTATCTTCTGACCCTTCCTATTTCTAATTTTCACCCATACTAATTCTACTTGCTGATTTTCTGAGTCAAGTTCCTTTCTCTGTAATTTTCTTATGCCATCCTTTATTATTAGGGTTCCTCTCCACACCACTCACCATCTTGCCTTGGAAATATACCTCCATTCCTTCATTGTTGTTGGATCAAAATTTTAGAACTCCCTCCCTAACAGCACTATGGGTGTAGCTACATCAAATGGACTGCAGCAGTTCAAAAAGGCAGCTCACTGCCACTTTCTGAAGGGCAATTAGAAATGGGCAACTAAAATTCTGGCCAAATCAGTGATGACCACATCCTATAGAAGAATAAACAGCAACTTCTTTTCCATTCTACCTGACTTTTCATAATATTGTGTACCCTGGAATATTTATTTCCCAATCTTGGTCACCTTGTAAGCATGTCTCTGTAATGGCGATTAGATCTAAATAATTTATCTCCATTTGTGCCATTAGTTCATCTAATTATGTATTCTCCATGCATTCAGATAAAGTGACTTCAATTTTATTCCCTTCATGGATCTTACCCTCTAATGTACTATTACACTTAAACTTACTGACCCTTCCTCTCCCCAGGCACATTGATGTAGTTTCCTAATGTCTTCCTGTTGAAGATTCTTCAAATTGTAATCTCCTGTTTGACTATTTGAATAGTACTTAGTACAACTCTACTGGTACGCTGGACTAGCTGGTGGGCACTTAGAATTTCATGCTGCACTGTCGTAATGTTGTCCCTTTTGTTTGGCATCCAAGACTATCATGGATTTAGTAACTGGCTAAATGGGGAAGGAGAGCCAAACGGCAAAAGTAATAGTGAAATGGGACTCACATAATTGAGGAGGACAGGCCTCATGTTCCAGTAGGATTGCAATTAAATAGTGAGCTGCATTTAGCGTTTCTGAGTGCTTCCTGCCTATTTAAGGCACAGATTTGATGCAACTGAATAAACTACATGGAATGCGGCCTGTATTTTTTCACATTGTGCAGCCATTTTTGCAAGAAGACAAGAGAAGTTCAACAGGTGAAGGAGTTCTTAACATAATGAAGGCTTTGGTGTTCTTTTTGTTGTCATGTTTACAATATCTCAAACAATGTCAGATCGCAAACCATGACCAGACAGAGTACAGGAATGAGATAGAGAATCTGGTGAACTGGTGCAGCAACAATAATCTCTCCCTCAATGTCAACAAAACGAAGGAGATTGTCATTGACTTCAGGAAGCGGAAAGGAGAACATGCCCCTGTCTACATCAACGGGGACGAAGTAGAAAGGGTCGAGAGCTTCA
Organism: Mustelus asterias; assembly: GCF_964213995.1. Taxonomy (NCBI): domain Eukaryota; kingdom Metazoa; phylum Chordata; class Chondrichthyes; order Carcharhiniformes; family Triakidae; genus Mustelus; species Mustelus asterias. Next base: position 122,785,881 of record NC_135807.1, read on the forward strand.
GGTTTTTAGGTGTCCAGATCACCAACAACGTGCCCTGGTTCCTCCATGCTGACACTATAGTTAAGAAAGCCCACTAACGCCTCTACTTTCTCAGAAGACTAAGGAAATTTGGCATGTCAGCTACAACTCTTGCCAACTTTTACAGGTGCACCATAGAAAGCTTTCTTTCTGGTTGTATCACAGCGTGGTATGGCTCTTGCTCTGTCCAAGGCCGTAAGAAACTACAAAAGGTCATGAATGTTGCCCAATCCATCACGCAAATCAGCCTGCTATCCATTGACTCTGTCTAAACTTCCCGCTGCCTCGGTAAAGCAGCCAGCATAATTAAGGACCCCATGCACCCTGGACATTCTCTCTTCCATCTTCTTCCGTCGGGAAAAAGATACAAAAGTCTGAGGTCACGTACCAGCCGACTCAAGAACAGCTTCTTCCCTGCTGCTGTCAGACTTTTGAATGGACCTACCTTGCATTAAGTTGATCTTTCTCTACACCCTAGCTATGACTGTAACACTCCATTCTGCACTCTCTCCTTTCCTTCTCTATGAACGGTATGCTTTGTCTGTATAGCGCGCAAGAAACAACACTTTTCACTGTATACCAATACATGTGACAATAATAAATCAAATCAAATCAAATCTTTTTAGTACAGTGTTTTTAATTAGACATTTTCTCCATATTAATTTTATTAACTCCAAAAGTAAGCTTCTGAAGTACAACATTTTATATTTGAGATGGTACCAAAAACTAAAAGGAGACATCAGTGAAGGCAGCAAGTACCAGGCTAGACTTTGTTCATTCAATCCTGTCGGGATGCTGTTCTGCAATGGCTGAATCTGCACCACCTTCTGCAGTGCCCACTTTGCCAGCCATCAAACAGGATGTTTGACTTTCATTCAGGTTTTGTTTGTCTATATTGGGTTTGCCTTTCCTTTATTTTCAGTTGAAAATTCTTCTTCCCAACTCATATAGTTTTGGAATGAATTACATGCTTTTTATCAATTTGCAATAGCAATATCCCTTCATAGATATCTGGCTCCAACTTCAATCACATTGCCAGCCGATTGACCAGGGTTCTGGGAGCTTAAGCAAATAATTTAATTACTCTAATCTTTAAATAAACGCAGGCGAGGTTGCATGCCATGGTCACTAAATGTGCCACTCCTAACACCACTGCAGTGAGACTGCATTATTTTAAACATACTGTGACATCGTTCATTGGGTTGTTCACAGTGGGCCCAAGTTGACATTACAGATTGCAATGATCATTCTCCGACCTCGTCCGCCCCACCATCAGCGGGAACGGAGAATTTGGTGCTCAGCCAAATTTCCATTCTCAGCAGCAGGACTGGGGAATCCCTGCCATGGGCGAGGCTGGAGAATTCCAGCCAATGTCTCCTTGTGGGCTCTTTGTGTCATGGTCTTTCTTATCCTTGTTCATGAAAAGTGCATTTCTTTTTTTTTTAGAAAATCTTGCTCTTGTTGTGATTTGTGAATGTTTATGATCTTTGTCCCAGGGAATACCTGAGAAAATGCACCCTGATAAATACAAGGGTGCCTGCATCCTCTAAAGCTCTGAAGGACAGGATGTGGGTCCAGCTACGGAAAGGTAATGGGAGGAGCAGGGGGTGCAGTGACTAATGTGCATCTGGGATAGAAAAGCCAAAACACTTGCATTGTTAGCTTGATGCAGTCCTGCACTAATCATTTCCTTCAAAACTAAGCACCTCTGTTGAGAGGGAGTTGTGAGCTGAATCTTCCCTCAAACAACGGCCCAATTCTTGCCACTGGCAGGGTAAGATAAACTTCCTTTCTCCTGAATTCTGACATGCTTTTCAACGAGGCCAGAAGATGAGTTCAGCCATCCCTTCCTCTTTGAAGGAAATAGCAAAGTGGAGTGATGGAGGAATGTTGAACTTACGCTTCATGAAAGTTTGAATTTCTCATCGAGAAGCAGTGAAGGTTTACTGGAAGAAATGCTTTTTCTTATGGAACAGGGCCTGTCAGCTGCTGCGACTTACCTTGCTTTATGTATTCCTATGGAGGGGGAGAAATGATCTCCCAAACAATGAATTTCACCTCCCAAACAAAAACAGAAAATGCTGAAAAATCTCAGCAGATCTGACAGCATCTGTGGGGAGAGAATAGAAAGAAGTCTCACAACACCAGGTTAAAGTTCAACAGGTTTATTTGGTAGCAAATACCATAAGCTTTCGGAGCTTATGGTATTTGCCGAAAGCTTATGGTATTTGCTACCAATTAACCTGGTGCTGTGAGACTTCTTACTGTGCTTACCCCAGTCCAACGCCGGCATCTCCACATCGGGAGAGAATAGAGCCAATGTTTCGAGTCGAGATGACCCTTCGTCAGAGGTAAGAGCAAAGAGAGGTGACCTCTTAGCTCTGATGAAGGGTCATCTAGCCTTGAAACTTGTTTACGTTTTACATAGGTGATTTGGAGTTGGGGACCAAGTGTAGTGTGTCAAAATTCACAGATGACACTAAGATGGGTGGCAGAGCAAAGTGTGCAGAGGACGCTGAAAGTCTGCAGAGGGATATAGATAGTCTGAGTGGGCGAGGGTCTGGCAGATGGAGTACAATGTTAGTAAATGTGAGGTCATCCATTTTGGTAGGAATAACAGCAAAAATGGACTATTATTTAAATGGTAAAAAATTGAGGCATGCTGCTGTGCAGAGGGACCTGGGTGTCCTTGTGCAGGAATCTCAAAGAGTTGGTTTGCAGGTGCAGCAGGTAATTAAGATGGCAAATGGAATTTTGTCCTTCATTGCTAGAGGGATGGAGTTTAAAAACAGTGAGGTTATATTGCAGCTGTATAAGGTGCTGGTGAGGCCACACCTGGAGTACTGTGTACAGTTTTGGTCTCCCTACTTGAGAAAGGATATACTGGCACTGGAGGGGGTGCAGAGGAGATTCACTTGGTTGATTCTGGAGTTGAGAGGGTTGGCTTATGAGGAGAGACTGAGTAGACTAGGGCTATACTCAGAAGAATGAGGGGAGATCTGATAGAAACATATAAGATTATGAAAGGAATAGATAAGATAAAAGCAGGGAAGTTGTTTCCACTGGCGGGTGAAACTAGAACTAGGGGACATAGCCTCAAAATAAGGGGAAGCAGATTTAGGACTGAGTTAAGGAGGAACTTCTTCACCCAAAGGGTTGTGAATCTGCGGAATTCCCTGCCCAGTGAAGCAGTTGAGGCTACCTCATTGAATGTTTTTAAGGCAAGGATAGATAAATTTTTGAACAGTAAAGGAATTAAGGGTTATGGTGGGCGGGCGGGTAAGTGGAGCTGAGTCCACAAAAAGATCAGCCATGATCTTACTGAATGGCGGAGCAGCCTCGAGGGGCCAGATGACCTACTCCTGCTCCTAGTTCTTATGTTCTTATGAAACATTGGTTCTATTCTCTCCCCAAAAATGCTGTCAAACCTGCTGAGACTTTCCAGCATTTTCTGTTTTTTAGATTCCAGCATTTGCAGTATTTGGCTTTTATCTGAATGAATTTCACCTGACTGGGTTTTGTTATAATCTCCCATCTTGTGAGGAGGTTGAAAACTTTTCCTGCCCTGCCACCCCCCCCCCCCCCCCCCCGTCCTTTTATTTAGAGATTTGTACATTGTGTCCTTCTGGACAGGGTTCAATTTGATCTCCAGATAAAGCAGAAGATGGTTCAGGTGATCGCTACTATAACACGGGAGTGGGATATGAACCAGACCAGCGCTATTGCAGCAACATTGTCAGGACTTCACAGTAAGGACAAAGTATCGGTCAATCCTATTCTTAAAGAACATGGCCGCACTCTCGTCAAGATTTACTTTGTCTCGCAAGGCCAGTTCAAATTGGCTGCAGATGCTCATCAGTCTGTGGACTGACAGTGGATCTGAGCAGAAGACAGCCTTAGTAATGATTGAGTCGGCTGCATTTTCCTCTCGCAGGAAAAGCTGCCAGAAAGCTGTAGACACAGTTCAAAAGGTTGGCCTTCAGCTGACTATGCCCCAGCTCCACCGCAAAATATAGAATCCCCACAGTGCAGAAGGAGGCCATTCAGCCCATCGAGTCTGCACCAACCACAAGCCCACTCAGGCCCTATTTCCGTAACCCCACATATTTATCCTGCTAATCCCCCTGACACCAAGGTCAATTTAGCATGGCCAATCAACCTAACCTGCACATCTTTGGACTGTGAGAGGAAACCAGAGTACCTGGAGGAAACCCACGCAGACACAGGGAGAACATGCAAACTCCACACAGAGAGTGACCCACACTGGGAATCAAACCCGAGACTCTAGCGCTGTGAGGCAGCAGCGCTAACCACTCTGCCACCGTGCCGCCCTCCCTAATAACATATATCGTTATACTGGAAATAATATCGATTGTTGGATTCCCTATTTGGTAATAAACATGCATGTCACTTGCTGCCACTGAGATCTTTTCCACAATCTCTAAGGCACTCATTTGGAAATTAAACTATTTTACTTTGCACATTATTGTTCCACCTCACTTCAATTTTATACCTATCTGATCGGTGACAAAAATATCTGATCATCAAGCTCATAACTTTCCTTTGGTTCCTCTTGTTGCCAATGCTTGTGTACTTTTTCAATATTAGCTTCCTACTTCTCCAGTAGCTGGAGATTATGGACCGGATTGATTGACAACTTGCAACAGAGCATTGGAGATTGATGTGCTGCTTCCCCATCTTTGGCTGTGGCACGTTTTCGTTTAAGAAGAATGTAGAGAGAGAGAATGAAGGCATTTTGTGTGACTCTCATATACTCAGCTTTCAGAAGGCATTCCTTAAAGATGGCAGGGTGTGGGCATGGGATTGGGGAGGGTAGGATGTGATGGTGTTGTGGCATGCACTGAGGTCCTTAAATCCCAGGACTTAAAGGGCATGAATAGAACATGGAACTTGCCATCGATATAAAATGAAGGTGCACTGGAATTTTTTTTATTCATTCATGGGACATGGGCGTCGCTGGCTGGCCAGTAATTATTGCCCATCCCAAGTTGCCCTTGAGAAGGTGGTAGTGAAATGCTGCAGTCCACGTGCTGTGGGTTGACCCATAATGCCGTTAGGGAGGGAATTCCAGGATTTTGACCCAGTGACAGTGAATAAACGGCGATATATTTCCAAGTCAGGATGGTGAGTGGCTTGGAGGGGAACTTGCAGGTGGTGGTGTTCCCATGTATCTGCTGCCCTTGTCCTTCTAGATGAAAGCGGTCATGGGTTTGGAAGGCGCTATCAAAGGATCCTTGGTGAATTTCTGCAGTGCATCTTGTAGATAGTACACACTGCTGCTACTGAGCGTCAGTAGTGGAGGGAGTGGATGTTTGTCGCTGTGGTGCGAATCAAGCGGGGCTGCTTTGTCCTGGATGGTGTCAAGTTTCTTGAGTGTTGTTGGAGCTGCACCCATCCAGGCAAATCGAGAGTATTTCATCACACTCCCGACTTGTTCCTTGTTGATGATGGGCAGGCTTTGGGGAGTCAGGAGTTGAGTTACTGATCGCAGTATTCCTAGCTACTGACCTGCTCTTCTAGCAATAGTGTTGGCCCACTTCTTAGAAGTGCAGGTTTAAAAAGAATTCTGCTGCAATTTTGGGCATAAACTTGCCGATTGTGGTTGATTGAAGTGGAGCATTTGCAGTGCAGTTTACTATCTTCTACAGTTAATGGTTGGCAAACTGATGCCACAGTGACCCAGCAAGTAGCAATAAAGGTAAAATTAAGACAAACAGGTGACACTTCCTGCTCAACTCATCCAGCTAAAACATGTTTGTAAGACTGAAACAGGATTAACCTGCTTCAATTGCAAACATGAAGGAACATGCAGTCCAGCCCACTTCATCTTAAAGTTTACTTTCCTCTGAGGTTTTCTTTGGTGTTTTAAGTATTTTTTTAACAACTTATAGTACATTGAACAAAAGTAATTGCAGTTATCCATATCCCATTTGTAGACACAATGCCAAGTACTGTGACTGTGAAATAAAATACAAAAACATAATTTCCTTCAATAATTCCTTCAATTGAGTGTAGCATGTTAGTACTAACATCCCTAGAATGAATCCCTCTTCCATGTTATTCATCTGATTCAGCTCAGTTTGTTTTGCCATCTGCCAACATATTTGTCCTTATCCATCTTGCTTTTGGATCTGGGGCCTCTGGGAGACATGGGAACAAACTGTAAAAGATCGGAAGGAAGCTGCTTTAAATTTCAGTCCTCCACCCCCCCCCCACTGATCACCATCCCCAACCCTTCACCCCACTCCAGACGTGGCTGCTTGTGGGCAGCAACATACACCCACCATGATCTCACGATCATAATCACGTATTCACTTTGAGGGACATGCATATATACTCACCGTCAAACTGTCAGGAGGAACATATACATATTGAACAGTAGACTGACAAAAAATAGATCTCGTAAATTGTGAAAAAATAACATTTTTCTCAAGGAAGACTGAAACACGAAGACTAAGGTACCTCTTTCCAAAGTTGGGAGGGATCAAAAGATTCCTTTTCACTTAAAGTGAAAAAATTCTTTTGTATCACTGCTCTTGGTGGCTAGTGGGTGCCAACTGTGACTTGAGTAGCCTGACAGACCAGAAATGTCCCAGATCTTAACTCCATTCTGTGTTGCCTCAGCCAATGCAGGAACTGAAATGACACGACTGGCCTTAGTACCCTTCACCTCAGAAGTTAAATTCTTCAAGAGTTCCATTGCAGGTTAGCATCAATGAATCATAATGGAATGTGCATGTCTGTGTAGCTCTTTAATGAGACTGTTAAAGTTCACACGTTTAGGCAAGGTGCCATTGAAACCCTATCCCAACACAAACCAATGTCTTGAGGAGAGAACAGCAGGAAAGGGAAAACTGGCTGAAAAGGTCAGATATGATGGAGGAGGTTGTTTGATTCTGGCTTGACACTTGAGAGGAAAGTTTTTTTTTCATTAAATCCTCAGGTATCCCACAGCATAAAACAAGAAACAGCAGACAGCGGCTGAATTAAACTGTAACCTGACCTCACCTGATTTTCAAACGTGCACACTTTCCAGTGCTGGACAGTAGACAATAATTGAGAGTTAAAATCTTGACCAGTGCAGTGATGCTGAACCCAATCAGCACTGATGCTCTGTTGGAAGTTAGCTAACATGGTGCGAACCCTGTATTGAAAACAGGGATCTTACTGGTCTGTATAGCTAAATACCCCAGTAAATGACGCTGTTTCCCTTCAGACTATTCTGCACCCGGGTTTGCTTGATATCCCTGTTTTATATACTGCATTACTCAGCATCTTCAAAGAAAGAATTCTTCCTTTTACTGTCACATAAAATAACTCAGTACATTATGGGACATTTTGTGCCCCAGTTCTGCCTCCACCTCCTCTCCACGCTGCAGTGCTGATATGAAGGGTGATACTAGGAAGAGATAACCAGGATCACCTATCAAGGGCCCCAACATTCTAGTATTTGTGAAGACAAAGATGACCCTAAAAATATAGGCTGATGTGTGCAGCCCCCCTGCTCTGTCAAAAAGCTCGGCATATTCCAGCTCCCTCGAGGCAAAATGGGTGCAAACGATCTCCCAACCACGATCAGACTGATACTGAAAAGCATCTCAGGAATGCACAGACAAACATTTACACACATGCCCATACAAATTACACTGCTTGCAGCTGAGTAAAAGAAGGACACTTTATAAATCTACACATATGTATCCATATGGAACTTCTTGAAACTATTGTAAAACAAATATATACAATTGTCAGTTATAAAGATTATTAGCACAAATTTGAGAAGATATAGCTGTAACATTTCTTGCTACATTTGACCATTACAACTGTCCTAATAAACATAAATATAAATTGCAACTGTTTCCCATAATCATTGCGTTCTTACTTGTAGTAGCAATCTCTATTTTTTTCTCTTTCATGGGATGTGGGCATCACTGGCAATAAAGCCAGCATTCGAAACTGTCCTTCAGCTGAAATTGCAAAGGGCAGTTAAGAGTCAACTATGTTGCTGTGGGTCTGGAGTAACATGTAGGCCAGACCAGGTAAGGATGGCAGATTTCCTTCTCTAAAGAGCATTAGGTGAACCAGATGGGTTTTTACAACAATTGGTGATTAATATTGCTGAGATTAGCTTTGTATTTAAATTCCACTAGCTGCCACCGTTGGATTTGAACCCATGTCCCCAGAACCTGGGCCTCTGGGTTACTAGTCCAGTGACATTACCACCATCACCCTCTGCTGTCCATACTAATTGTGTAAATGGGGTGTACACATTACCTCTGGTGTTCCCCAAGGATCTATCCTATATCATCTACATACTGACCCTCAGTGCCATCATCCTAAAATATAGCATCACTTTCCACTTGTATACTGATGGCACTCAGCTCCACTTCACTACCACCTCTCTCAACTCCTCCATTATCCTTAAAATGTCAGGCTGTTTGTCTGGTATCCAGTACTGGATGAACAGAAATATACACCAATTCAATATTGGGAAGATCAAAGTTGTTTTTGTCAGTTCCCAGCTACGAACTCTGTTCTCTAGCCTCCAACTCACCCCTTTCCCCGGCAACTGTAATGATTGACCCTGAAATGAGCTTCTAATCACCTATCCGTGTGGCCACTAAGAATGCCTATTTCCCACTCCCGGTGTATTTGCTCTGCTGCTAAAACCCTCATTCATTCTGTTACCTCTCGACTTGACTGATCCAAAACAATCCTGATTCGACATCCACATCCTACCCTCCTAAAAACCTGGTGTCATCCGACTGCTGGCTGCGTCCTAACTCACACCAAGTCCTTTTCACCCACCATCCCAGTCCCTGCTGATTTATAATAGCTCCCAGTTATGCAGTGTATCAATTCTGAAATTATTATCCTTGTTTTCAAATTGCCACGAGCTCGCCCCTCCCGATTTCTGTAAATTTCCCAACCCTCCAAAATATCTGCACTCCTCTGATTCTGGCCTCTTACAGCATTCCCAGTTTAATCACTTTTCCAAACTGATAATTGTGCCTTCAGTTACCAAGGCCCTAAACTTTGGAACGCCTTCCTTAAATCACTCTGGCTCGCCGCCACCTTTCTTTCCTGGAAGGTGCTCCTTAAAACCTACCTCTTTGTCCAAGCTTTTAGTTATCTATCCAAATATCTCCTTTTATGACTCAGTGTTAAGTCCTCCTTTATGACACTCCTGTAAAATATCTTACGATGTTTTATTACATAGAACAGAGAACATAGAACAGTACAGCACAGTACAGGCCCTTCGGCCCACGATGTTGTGCCGAGCTTTATCTGAAACCAAGATCAAGCTATCCCACTCCCTATCATCCTGGTGTGCTCCATGTGCCTATCCAATAACCGCTTAAATGTTCCTAAAGTGTCTGACTCCACTAACACTGCAGGCAGTCCATTCCACACCCCAATGTTAAAATTATGTTAAATTATGTTAAGTTATGTTAAAATGTAATTATGTTAAAAGCACCATATAAAAACAGGTTGTTGTTGCTGTGTACATATACGCATGAGCTAATGTTATGAATTGTTTATTGTAATTAAAAATAAATATTACTGAGTCCTTTGGTTATGGGATGTCTATTTTTTCCCCTATATTAATTATATATCTTTAAATTTTCTGAAATTCTCATGTTGGGATACAATTCTGCCTGTGCCCCCAGATCTTGATGTCTCACCCAGATCTACAATTCTCATTGTCCCCTTCCCTGAAGGACTCTTAATGCTTCATGGCTTTCCACCACATTTCCTAAGAAACCTCACTGAAGTAACCTTCAGGAGGGACTTTCTGCTCCTGTTTTTGTCAAGTGAGATTGGCAATGGGAATGGAAAATCTTGAAAGATGTCTAAATCATAGAATCATAGAATCATAGAAACCCTACAGTGCAGAAGGAGGCCATTCGGCCCATCGAGTCTGCACCGACCACAATCCCACCCAGGCCCTACCCCCACATATTTTACCCACTAATCCCTCTAACCTACGCATCTCAGGAGTCTAAGGGGCAATTTTTAACCTGGCCAATCAACCTAACCCGCACATCTTTGGACTGTGGGAGGAAACCGGAGCACCCAGAGGAAACCCACGCAGACACGAGGAGAATGTGCAAACTCCACACAGACAGTGACCCGAGCCGGGAATCGAACCCGGGACCCTGGAGCTGTGAAGCAGCAGTGCTAACCACTGTGCTACCGTGCCGCCCTTCTTTTTTTTATTAGTGTCACATGTCAGCTTACATTTACACTGCAATGAAATTACTGTGAAAATTCCCTAGTCACCACATGTCGGCACCTGTTCTGGTACACTAAGGGAGAATTTAGCATGACCAATGCACCTAACCAGCACGTCTTTTGGACTGTGGGAGGAAAGCCACACAGACACAGAGAGAATATGCAAACTCCGCACAGTGACCCAAGCTGGGAATCGAACCGGGTCCCTGATGCTGTGAGGTAGCAGTGCTAACTACTGTGCCACCATGCTACCCAATGTTTCACGCCAATGAAAAAGGATGACGCAATTGTCCCTGACCCCGCCAGTGACATAATGGGATTCCCGATGTTTAACATTGGGAACATCATTTCCATACATTTACATCTAATTATAAGGCTTCTCCGCCTGAATCATCATCCTCTGCCCTCATAAGAAAGCCTATTCACATTGGCATGAGGGTAGACCGGGTGTAAATTATAGTTGGACTCTCAAGGCGTGCATCTGGTGGACCGATATCCCAGGGGAGCTCAGGTGAGTGTATCACTCAGTGGGGAGAAGGTCATGCCTGGGCACTGCCTGAACTGTGACAGGTGTCGTGCCCAGGCAGTGCCAGGAGTCAGTATCCGGGTTCTGCCAGGAGGGAGGGGGATCCATATGAACCTTTGTGTACTGGGGAGGCCTTTAAAAATGGCACCCTGATCTTCATAAAACCAAGTTGCTGGCAGGGTGGACTCTCTGCCAGTGTGACGCTATGGGACCCGCCGTCCCTTTAGGTATTTTGCAGTAGATCCTGAATTATGCAGCGGAGAAAGACGATTTTGGTACCGGCAGCTTCAATGCCACTTTTCCTGCCCGTTATTGGCCGTTACTGATATTCCGCCCATTGTTTCTGTGTGAGCCTATGCAAAGTGAGTGTTGACAAGCAAACCCGTATCCAGTGGAGATCTTCACGGATTGGGCCTAATCTTGTCCCTGACTGGTATCCATACATGTAATTTTCCTCAGAGACCACAGGATTGCTGAAAAGTGAGAAGTCCAAACTGTTTTCATTCCTTTGCAGAGGCAAAACGTCCAATCTGAGATCAACTGATGCAGTACAAAATCAAATCTTCTGTATGGTTTCAATATCTCACAGTATGTTTAATAACAAGGCCTGGGGAGAGGCACTACATAAATATGTCCATTCTGAAGCTGATCCAATGAGTACCTGAGACATTTAGACTGGACCACAGGTGTGACTTCTCATCTATAAATGCTCTCAGCTAGAGCAACAACTAGGCTATGGTAGAACAGTTCTTATGCTAATGTACTTAAGAGATGTAGATTCAAATAGCACCATGAGAATTTGTGAATTTGAATTCGGTTCATTAAATAAAACTGAAATAAAAAGCACATATCAGCAATGTTGACTATGAAGGTACTGGATCATCGTAAAACCCAATGGGTTCGCTAATGTCCTTTATGGGAGGAAACATGCTCTCCTTATCTGATCAGACCCACAGCAATGTGGTTGATGTTTAATTATCCTCTGAAATGGCAAGCCACTCAGTTGTATTAAACCACCGAAAAAACATACAATAAGCACCACATGGACTGCAGTGCAAGGGCAATTAGCGAATGGCAATAAATGCTGGCCTTTCCTGTCACAGTGACATCCCACAAATGAATTTTTTAAAAATTGCAACTGGCCTCAGGACTCAAGACTAAAGAGGGTAAAATTAGCTTGAATTCTTGCTCCTGACATGTGGAGTCCAGTAAAAGGCAGAATTAGACTCAGCTGGTGATGCCTCCTGTTATAATTGACACTCATTGTGAAGCCTCTGTGAAACATTCAGAGGTCCAGTTGAAGGTCTGCCAATTATTGACTCAACCTGCACAACTAGTTGCTGTCAATCAAATTGCAAAATGGAATGAAGTACTGAGGTTAGTGTGCATCAGCATGAAAACAGACGGCTTAGTGTCACAGGCATTTAAAACAGCCTGAGGCATTAGGTCAACGCCTTTCCACTTCTGTACGTACTGGGTTGCGTCATGGGAGTATTAAAGACCACACATATCCACTGTGGCTGGTGTGTGTGAGCCCTGATCGCTGCCAATGTGTGGGTCTCGCAGTGTTGTTGGTACAGTAAACAAAAATATAGAGTTCCTAAGACCTGTTGATGACAGAAAGTCACAATTTCCAGGAGTCTTGGTCTCTTGCTGCCTGAATACACGACAGGTGTGTCCTGCCACTCTGATGTAAATCTAGGATAGTTCCGTGTCTGTCCCCAAGCCCACAACTCCACTTATTTTTAAATAGGCAGCAAAAAACTCTTGTAGTACATTACTCTTCGTCTGTACAGTTCTGGTCACCGCATTATAGGAAGGATGTGGAAGTGTTGGAAAGGGTGCAGAGGAGATTTACCAGGATGTTGTCTGGTATGGTGGGAAAATCGTTTGAGGAAAGGCTGAGGGGCTTGAGGTTGTTTTCGTTAGAGAGAAGAAGGTTAAGAGGTGACTTAATAGAGGCATACAAGATGATCAGAGGATTAGATAGGGTGGATAGTGAGAGCCTTTTCCTCAGATGGTGATGGCTAACACTAGGGGACATAGCTTTAAATTGAGGGGTGATAGATATAGGACAGATGTTAGCGGTAGGTTCTTTACTCAGAGAGTAGTAAGGGCGTGGAATGCCCTGCCTGCAGCAGTAGTAGACTCGTCAACATTAAGAGCATTCAAATGGTTATTGGATAAACATATGGATGATATTGGAATAGTGTAGGTTAGATGGGCTTTAGATTGGTTTCACTGGTTGGCGCAACATCGAGGGCCGAAGGGCCTGTACTGCGCTGTAATGTTCTATGTTCTATGTACTCCCGGGATGTCTGTTGGAAATCAAACCAGAAAAATGGGGACCCTTTCTTTTGCATTTTTGCAGAAGGGATGAAAACTGAGGGAGAACAGAAGAGGATTTAAGCTTGCTTCGGGTCGGCTCCTGTTTACTTTCCACCAATTAATTCGGGCCTCTTTGTCAAATACTTATTTTAAGTTTTCCTTTTGTTTTCTAGATTTTAAATTAGTTATTGTTTGTACTTGGTTATGAAGACAGACCACTCACGTAATTGTTAGATTGGCAAAAGGTGCAGCAAAATGGGGTCAGAATTAGCTATGGCCCACTTTTGGATACATAACTGGAAGTGCACATAGAATATGTCCTCCACCGAGAAAACCCAGAACTTTGGGCGTCAGTCCTCATTTGAATAATTTGGGTGAGCTGTCATTACTTGCCTGGATTTTCATTGCCTATTTTTGGGACAATCAATTTGGAAAATTCCTCTGGTTGCCTTAAATGACCTAGAAGAGGCCTGCGCACCACAACAACTCTCAGATGGTTGAACATCTCCATGGTATTTGGCGGGGGCTTAATTAAAATGGCAATGTCACTCGATGAAAAGCATACATTTTTAATAGATAACTTACGCTTATCATTTCCTTGACAGAAGCCATGTTCACTTGGACAATCCAAAAGTAGTCTTGTGGAGACCAATGAAAAAATAGGGAGCTACTTCAGAGAGAACTTCAAGAGGATATATGTTAAAAGATGTGGGATTTTTCTTTTATAGATAAGAGTATAGAGCACAAAAAGAAGAGGGTTGAGAGTTAAAACAAGTCATTGGGTAGGCCTAGACAGAATATCATTTAATTTTGGGTATCTTATTTCAGGAAGGGTATCTAGGCAAAGAGAGAGTGCAGAAGATATTTGGTAAGATGATACTGGGGATGAGAGGCTTTTAGTTATAAGAGTCAAGGCCCAGAATTTTCCGGCTGTTCATGCTGACGGGATCTTCTGATCCCGCCGAAGGCACACCCTCACTGTGGGTTTCAGTTAATGGGAAATCAGCCAGAGAGTGGTGAATCTGTGGAACCCTTTGCCACAGAAAGCTGTGGAGGCCAGGTCATTGAATGTCTTTAAGACAGAGACAGATAGGTTCTTGATTAATAAGGGGATGAGGGGTTATGGGAAAAAGGCAGGACAATGAGAAAAATATCAGCCATGATTGAATGGCGGAGCAGACTCGATGGGCCGAGTGGCCTAATTCTGCTCCAATGTCTTATAGTCTTATGGTCTTATCCCATTGACAGCGGCGGGACCAGAAGATCCCATCGCTGGTGAACGGTGCACTGCTTCCCTTCGTGAGAAACATGCTGCGGGAAGGCCAGAGAATCCCTCCCCCCAAGAGAACTGCAGCTTTTAAAAATTTGGCCAAAGTAGCTTACGAGGGGATCTAACTGAGGTTCAAAATTCAGAGGTTAAGATGAGGTAAAATTAGACAGAACTACTTCCACTATGTTTTACAAATTGGGCCAAATTACTTCTATGTTGTTGAATAATTCTATGAAATCAGAATTCACATAACTTTTCATTTCTCACCATCCTACTGATGGGCTATATATGAAACAGAATGAACTATTTGGTACAGTAAAATTGCTGAGTTGTGTAGGAATGATGACAAAGGAATACAACTTAAACGGTTTACAGTAAGATCTTCAGCAGTTCTGGCACACCATTCCCCCACCCTCTGCCTTTTCAAAAAATGGCACTTGTATACACCTAAGTCAGTCCATAGTCCTTGAGCTTGGGGTGTGCTCTGATCAGCCGCCCTGAATGTGTAATGACACCAGTTGGCCGTGCTTCGGATGCACCCGGCGGATGGCATCAGGTGTGCTTGTACTGTGTACAGTGACTGCAGGAATTGGTGCATTAGTAACAGGAGGGGGATCCAACTCTTATCGGTGCAGGAGACAAAGATCGTGGACTTGGTGTGTCAACCAGATGGCGATGCTGGTTTAAGTATCAGTAACTGATGACGCCAATTCCTGACATACGGGGCACCATCTGAAGCAACCACATAACTGTTTGACTGGGGCATAGCTGTGGACCACTGCCAATTTGTCACAGTTGTGTGTGCAACTTGCGGGCATTACAGTCATGGTATCTTTTCCCTCTTTGTCCCTGTTTCTTGAGTGCTTCCCTCACTTTTGTTTCCACTTTGGGTTGCAACAAGGGTTGGCAACCAGAGTCATGGTTCTGGTGTATCTGGAGAGCATTCTCTGTGCTGGCGAGGGAAGACCCTCTCTTGACAGATTATGCAGACTAAGTAGTGCGGTGTAGAAGTCTGAATTGTCACAGAGGCAGTTTTTGAGGAAGTGCTTTGCTGAATGTACTGCATAGTCCATCAAGCCATTCAATTGTGGGTATAAGGGGCTGTTTGTAACATGTTCAAAGTCCCATGTGTGTGCAAAGTCCTTGAACACAAATTGCCTGGTGTTGTCCATCATTAGCCACTGTGGAATACCATGCATGGTAAAGTGTTTCTTCAGCTTCTGGATTACTGTAGTGCTCTATATGCCAGTAAGTAGTCTCACAACACCAGGTTAAAGTCCAATAGGTTTATTTGGCAGCACGAGCTTTCAGAGTGCCGCTCCCTCATCAGGCACTCACCTGATGAAGGAACGGCGCTTCAAAAGCTTGTGCTACCAAATAAACCTGTTGGACTTTAACCTGGTTGTGAGACTACTTACTGTACCTACCTCAGTCAACACCGGCAACTCTGCATCATCTCTATGCCAGGTAAGTATCAACTTCAAACTACCCTGAGAATGAATCAACGAGGACCAGATGCTGTTTCCCATTCCAATCAGAAACAGTGATGGACCATGGAAGGTCTGGGACCTCATGGAGGTGCAGTGGTTCTTTGGTTCGATGAGGTTTTAGCACATTGCTTGGTACGCATCTGGGCACTTCCCTCTCTATGTCACCATACAATGAGAGCCAGTACATGATTTTCTTTACCCTACACTTCCACCTCAAGGCATTCTTGGTGGAATTGCTGGGTGTAGTCGTACTTCTGTGGAGAGCTGAGGATTATGAACCTCTGGCCATGCAGCATCAGTCCATATTGTACAGTTAACTCCTCTTCCATGATGGAAGAAGCGCAGAGCTCATGGGGAAGCTGCTTTGACATCACAGGCCATCTTTTCATGATGACGTCATGGAGCAGCTTGCATGGGTGATCCATTTGTAGGGCAACTTTGTGTTCTTCAATTCTGCGGGATGACAATACTTGAATTGTAATAATATCACTGTCCTTAAGATCTGCATGCTACGTTCTGGGGTAAGGAAGCCCTGGAGGGGGCATCAGCGAGGTACAGCTCCTTACCGTGCTTGTACATGAGGTTGTAGCGTTGGAGCTTGTGCATCATCTGCTGCAGGCGTGATGATGCAGTATGAAGGGGCTTTGTAATGTTGATGATGAATGGCTGGTGATCAGTTTTATAGTTGGTGGGAGGGATGGAGGTGGGGGCATAGATGAAATCATGGAATTTCTGATGTGTGAAGACTAGGGAAAAGAGTCCTTTCTCAATCTGAGTGTAGTGAGTTTCCACGTCAGTGAGAGCCCTTGATGCAAAAGCCACTGTTCTGCCATTCTGGATACACACTGCTCTGAGTCCGTGTTGAGATGTGTCTGCTGATAAGAGTAAAGGTGCTCAGATCCCTGAGTTTGCTGAATGCAGCATTGTGATGCTCCTGCCAACACCATTCTACATCCTGTTGGAGAAGTTGACAGAGCAAATGAACTTTGGTAGATAATTCATTATACTGAGGCACGGTCCAGGACATGCTTGTCCTTAGGAGTGGATGTTTGCCATATAGTCTTTATAGAATCATAGAATCCTACAGAGCATAAGGAGGCCATTCTACCCATTGAGTCTGCACCAACCACAATCCCACCCAGGCCCTATCCCCATAACCCCATGTATTTACCCTGCTGGTCCCCCTGACACTAAGGGGCAATCAACCTAACCCACACATCTTTGGACTGTGGGAGGAAACCGGAGCACCCAGAGGAAACCCACGCAGACACGGGGAGAACGTGCAAACTCCACACAGACAGAGGCACAAGCCGGTAATTGAACCCGGGTCTCTGGCGCTGTGAGGCAGCAGTGCTAACCACTGTACCACCGTGTGACCCATTGTCTTATCTGGATCTGGCTCCGCACCATCGGCTGTGAGCAGATGGTTCACATAAGGAACCTGGCTGACCCTGAATCTGCATTTAACAGAGTTGAGCTTCAATTGTCTGGTCCTGATTCTGTTGAGCAGAGGTGCATCATGTTCTTGCATTGTATGACCCCGGACAAGTATGGCACCAACAACAATTTCATAGGGCTGTCCTGCAAAGAGCTGCGCCATAGACCGTTGGAAGTCCTCACTACCAGTGGAGATACCAGTGGATGGCATTTGGAGGAACTTGTGTCTGCCCACTGGAGACATGAACATAACGAGCTTCGAAGATTCTTCATCCAACGGGATTTGCCAAAATCCACTTCCAGGAGATTGAACACCTTAGCATTTGGCATGTCAGCTATGATCTGGTCAACCATCTCCATAGGGTGGTGGTGTCTCAAAAATTCTTTATTCAGGTGAACTGGGCCACTGCAGATCCTGACCATGCCGTCTTTCTTTACATCTCCACATCATGTCTTTCTTTACCACAGCTACCATCGCAGAAACCCACACTGTGTGGCCTCATCTATGGGGTTATGACACCCAGTCTTGTCATTTTATCCAATTTGTCAACTACCTTCTGTTTCATGGCAAGGGTAGCAGGCGTTACTGAGTCATCTAGCCTCAGGTGATATATGGAAGACAACCTCTCAATAATATTTCAATCAAATAGGTCTTTGTATTCTAGCAAGTCTGGGGCTTGGTGCTACAGAGTGTGTACTTTCAGCCCGAGGTGGAGTAGTCCCAGTGCAATGCTATCCTGGAGACCCAGCAGCGGTTTTATGTCATGGTCAACTATGTGAAACTGAAACTTGCCCTGCATGCAATGCAGGGTGACTTTGTCTTCTGTACATATGGTTTGTCCACCATATGCAACAAGATTTACCTTGTTGGTGGAATCTAGTGCAGAACAGGACTCGATTTCCCATAGAAGCAGCTTCGATAATACATTGCGTTTTGCTCCAGTGTCAATTTTGACTTTAAATTTGGCATTGCTGTGAGCAATATTTAACAATGTGAATACTTCCCCTGGAGAAGCCGACACTTTCGCAGTCAAATGTTTTAAGGTGTTTGATGCTCTGGTTGTTTTTATTTACCTCCAGCTCATTCACTTTGTTCTGAACCTTGGTGGATGGCCTGCTGCAATGTTACTCGTGGTAGTGGCAAGCTGCTGTAGCTTTGACCTGCAACACTTGGCAAAGTGATTTCATTTGCCACAGATCTTGCTTATTAAATGCAAATTTAAATGCTTCTTTTTTGTGGGTGCTGGCTGCTGCAGTCTGGGCAACAAAACTACCGTTTATCCCCTTAATTCCTTGGTGTACTTCTGGGACTGCTCATTTAGCATGCAGATACTAACGGCAGATTCTAATGTGAGGTTTTTGTCGTGGAGAAACTGCTTTGCGCATAACATCGCTGTGTATTCCACACACTATACAATCTCCTTTTTGCCAGAATTTTCAATGTTGAGGTATATGATTGTACTGATACATCAAGTTTCTGGTTAGTGGTGTTAAAAATGTTTGTCCATGATGACATTTTTACATATCTGTTCAATTTTTAAAAAAAGTACCTCAGGGACCTCTTGGTCTTCCTCCCCTTGGAAGAAGGATTCAGGTTTTTTTGATCATCTCTGGGCCCACTAGGTTAGAAGTTTAACAACACCAGGTTAAAGTCCAACAGGTTTATTTGGTAGCAAAAGCCACACAAGCTTTCGGAGCCCCAAGCCCCTTCTTCAGGTGAGTGTTTCAACAGTGTGTATGTTTGTACTTTCTTCAATATATCAGAGAGCTGGCATGGCAGTAAACGTGTCATTCCTTTTCAAACTTTTTCCAATTGTCGGCGATATTCTCATCAAAAATTAATGGATTGATGTGCCGAAGACATTGTACCACCTCAGCCCTCTCTTGACACCAGATGAGGTTGCTGGGTTGTGTCAGAATGATGATAGAGTCATAGAGTCATAGAGGCTTACAGCATGGAAACAGGCCCTTCGGCCCAGCTTGTCCATGCCGCCCTTTTTTTTGAACCCCTAAGCTAATCCCAATTGCCTACATTTGGCCCATGTCCCTCTATTCCCATCTTACCCATGTAACTGTCTAAATGCTTTTTAAAAGACAAAATTGTACCCGCCTCTACTACTACCTCTGGCAGCTTGTTCCAGACACTCACCATCCTCTGTGTGAAAAAATTGCCCCTCTGGACACTTTTGTATCTCTCCCCTCTCACCTTAAACCTATGCCCTCTAGTTTTAGACTCCCCTACCTGTGGGAAAAAATATTGACTATCTCGCTGACTATGCTCCTCATTATTTTATAGACCTCTATACAGCCTTCCACACTCCAGAGAAAAAAGTCCCAGTCTATCCAGCCTCTCCTTATAACTCAAACCATCAAGTCCCAGTAGCATCCTAGTAAATCTTTTCTGCACTGTTTCTAGTTTAATAATATCCTTTCTATAATGGAGTGACCAGAACTGTACACAGTATTCCAAGTGTGGCCTTACCAATGTCTTGGACAACTTCAACCAAACGTCCCAACTCCTGTATTCAATGTTCTGACCAATGAAACCAAGCATGCTGAATGCCTTCTTCACCACTCTGTCCACCTGTGACTCCACTTTCAAGAGCTACAACTTAAGTATTTACTATAAGATCTTTAGCAGCTCTTACACACAATGCCTGTAGCCACACTGGTGAGAACTCCCTCACTAATGACATGTCACTCCCTGTGTGCAGGTCATGGCAATACATACATGAATACACATTCTACACTGAGATTTCTGTGTGAATGGAGGGAACCCTTGAAGACTGGACAAGCATGTGTAACTTAATGGCCAGTTCATTAGATGCAGTTCCACCATATGATGGTTTGCCCTATGTTAAAGATTCTGCACCATTTATATTATGGGTTGCTTTCAGAAATAGGCAGCAAGCCAAAACAATTACTCATACAGATTGTTATTTAAGGATTATCATTGCAAGTTTAATTATCTGTTACTTCACCTTTTGTCTGAAGCAAGTTTGGGGGCCAACAATCCAGAAGCCCATCTTTAGTCACAAAATTTGCATTTTGTACCTGCTTAGAGCCAGCTGTGTCAGTTTTTAAAAATTACACCAGCAAAGCTGAGACTGCCATGGACAGAAGCGCTGAAATGTAACTAAATCAAGAAGAAAGCAACTGGAATTTAGGCACTCAGACAAAAACAAAATACTGCAGGTGTTGGGAATTTGAAATGAAAAGAAACAATGCTAGAAAAACTCAGCAGGTACGGCCGCCTGACTTGCTGAATATTTCCAGCATTGTTTTGTTATTATTTGCAGTTCAGATTTGGTCAATGGGGCTTTGTTGTGTTTTAAAATAATTTGTTCAGAAGGGCGTAGTTTCTGAGCTGTGACTTGTACAACCTACTCCCCGACATTCACTTCTTTAACGTTACTCCGATCGTATGACAGTAGTTAGTGACATTTTTCATTTGTATAACATTAACTCTTGGAATCATTTCATTTTCTCTGCACCCTTGTTACATTTGTATGGGAAAAAACAACAACCACTGTGCACAGTTTAGACATGCCCTGTGTGTCTCAGAGCTAGAGGTGTCAGCTTAATTGTGCATCATGTGAAGTGCTTTTGCACTTTTTTATCCCCCCCTTTGACTCATGCTATTGCGTTGTAAAATCCTGGTGTTAATTCACAGAATGGGCGGGGAAATTCTGCATAATAGTTAGGCTGGTGCAACAAACATAATGTTGAATGCAAGTCAGCAACTAGCTTTACAATATAAAGAAAATAATTTGCCAACAGAGACTCGACGAGGAGACTACACCCAAAATGTTAACATTTCTTTTCCCTCTATGAACCATGTTGCAACTCTGTGCATTGTCGCTATATCCTGTTTTCTTTGCAGAAACATTGTTGAATCAAAAAGGCAGCAGAATTCTTAACTGAAATGGGCACATAATTTTGAATCAGAAATTCCTGACAAGAGGGACTCAGTATCTATCCGGCAATGTAAATACTTTGCTTGTAGCTTATGTGAATGGGAAATGCCAAGGCCAAAGTGTGTAAAATCCTCATCTATGAGTTGCTGATGATGCCACGCTGACATCCCATACCGACATTCACTTGTAGTAGCCAGTAGATCGGTTCTCCCCGAGCCTGCATGTTGGACTGACAATCACCATAGGGAGACCAGGACGTGGACTTCACCCCCCATCCACATCGACAGTCTCATTCTGGAGGTTATCGACAGCTTCAAATAATTAATTATCAGCAACGTGTTCCTTTTGTGACGCCGAAATCAATGCCGGGAAAAGCCACAGCTATCTGTCAACGTTGAGAAGGCGAGTGGCAGCACGGTGGCACAGTGGCTAGCACTGCTGCCTCACAGTGCCAGGGGCCCGGGTTCAATTCCGGCCTTGGGTGACTGTGTGGGGTTTGCACCTTCTCCCCGTGTCTCCGGGTGCTCCGGTTTCCTCTCACAGTCCAAAGATATGCAGGTTTGGTAGATTGGCCACACTAAATTGTCCCTGAAATTGTCCCATGATGTGTAGGTTTGGGGGATTAGCAGGGTAATTGTGTGGGGTTATGGGATAGGGCAGGGGGATGGACCTGGGTAGGATGCTCTGTCAGAACGTCAGTGCAGACTCAATGGAGGGACTCTATGGTTCTGTCAGTGTGGAGCAATATCATAAACTAACCAAAAATACTAAGCTCGTGTGTACCAGGCCTGAGTTCTCAGCACCCTTGTTTATAGTAACAAAGCATGGACACGTTAGGCAAGGCAAGAAAAGTAACTGAATAGCTTCCCCCTCTGCCTCAGATAAATATTGGGCCTCTCCTGGCAGGACAGAGTGCCGAATCTGAAAGTACACCAGGGATCACCAACGTGTTTGCTCTCTTTAGTTAGCAGCAACTATATTGGCTGGGTTTAAGTTTATTTTATTCGTGTCACAAGTAGGTTTACATTAACACTGCAATGAAGTTACTGTGAAAATCCCCTAGTCCCCACACTTCAGTGCCAGTTGGGGTACACTGAGGGAGAATTTAGCATGGCCAATGCACCTAACCAGCACGTCTTTCAGACTGTGGGAGGAAACTGGAGCACCCGGAGGAAACCCACGCAGAAACGGGGAAAATGTGCAGACTCCATACAGACAGTGACCCAAGCTGGGAATCGAACCTGGGTCTCTGGCGCTGTGAGGCAGCAGTGCGAACCACTGTGCCACATAGATAACAGCTGCATTCCCAAAGGTGAGCTTGCTAGTGGCATGAGACCACGTGGTCACCACGTCTGCAATACAACGACATCTGCAAGCAAGACCTCAAATTGGGGTTGGTCCAATTAAGGCAGTAAAACTAGGTGTGCACCTTCTTCAACATCATACCATCATTTACAGGCAGATTGGGGGGTCAAGTGATGGCTAGCCACCTTCCCTGCTAGGTGGTGGAGAATGAAAAACATTTTCACCCCACTTTTCCATCCTTTTCCATCCAACATTAGGCAGAAAAGCAGATGAAAATCAATTATTTCCTGTTTGTCTGGTACTGTGATATTTTTTGCATGTGTGTACACTTTAATTCAGCTGGATTGTTCAGTAATGATTCCAACCTGGGCGGCACAGTGGCATAGTAGTTTCCACTGCTGCTTCACAGCGCCAGAGGTCCAGGTTCGATTCCCGGCTTGGGTCACTGTCTATGCGGAGTTTGCATGTTCTCCCCGTGTCTGCGTGGGTTTCCTCCGGGTGCTCCGGTTTCCCCCCACATTCTGAAAGACGTGCTGGTTAAGTGCATTGGACATGCTAAATTCTCCCTCAGTGTTACCCAAGCAAGCGCCGGAGTGTGGCGACTAGGGGATTTTCATAGTAACTTCATTGCAGTGTTGATGTAAGCCTACTTGCGACTAATAAATAAATGAAAACCTCCGCTGGAGTCTCCATAATTGAAGATTGATATCCTTGGCATTGTGAAGAACCCTGAAATCACAGTATTGTTACAGTGCAGAGGAAGGCTGTTTGGCCCATTGTGTCTGCGCTGGTTCTTCAAACGAGCTTTATGACTGAGTGCCATTCCCCTGCCTTTTCCCCGTACCGCTGCATATTGTTTCTAATCAAATAATCATGCACTGCCCTACTGAATGCTTCAGTTGAAGCCTCCTCCACCATACTCCAGGCAGTGCATTCAGACCTGGACAACTCGTTGTGTGAAAATGTTTTTTTCTCACATTTGTTTCTTTTCCAAATCACTTTCAATCTGTGCTGAATTCTTCTGGATCCTTTTATGAGCAGGAACAGTTTCTCCCTATTTACTGTGTCCAGCCCCCTCATGATTTTGAACATCCCTACAAATCTCTCAACCTTCTTCTTTCCAAGGAGGAAAAAGTCAGAAGGAATTGACAAGATGGCAGCTTTTCAGCTATATTTAATGCATTTAAGATATGAAAACTGAAACAAAATACTGGAGGTCTGTACACAATTTTATTGCTGGGTGACTTGTTTACTTTAAGGTGCCGTATAATCGAATGAGTTGTTTCTCCTTGTAGCTGTTACCCATAACTGTCCTAACAATATCATTATCAGATTCATAGGAGGGGAGTTGGAACTATTATTCGTGGGCGGTATGGTGGCACAGTGGTTAGCACTGCTGCCTCACAGAGCCAGATACCAGAGTTCAATTCTGGTCTTGGGTGTCTGCGTGGAGTCTGCATGTTCTCCGTGTCTGCGTGGGTTTCCTCCAGGTGTTCTAGTTGCCTCCCACAGTCCAAACGACGTGTTGGTTAGGTGCATTAGCCATGCTAAGTTCTCTCTAAGTGTACCCGAACAGGCGCCAGAGTGTGGCAACTAGGGGATTTTCACAGTAACTTCATTGCAGTATTGTTAGCCTACTTGTGGTACTAATAAATAAACTTTAAACTTTAACTTTAAATTGCCCCTTAGTGTCCAAAGATGTGTAGGTTAGGTGGATTGGCCATGGCAAATAGAAACCTTACAGTGCAGAAGGAGGCCATTCGGCCCATCGAGTCTGCACCGACAACAATTCCACCCCAGGCCCTATCCCACAACCCCACACATTTACCCCGCTAATCCCTCTAACCTACACATCCCAGGATACAATGAGCAATTTAGCATGGCCAATCAACCTAACCCACACATCTTTGGACTGTGGGAGGAAACCGGAGCACCCGAAGGAAACCCACGCAGACACGGGGAGAATGTGCAAATTCCACACAGACAGTGACCCAAGCCGCCAATTGGACCCAGGTCCCTGGAGCTGTGAGGCAGCAGTGCTAACCACTGTGCCGCCAAATGGATATGGATCGGGAAGTGGGGGGGTGGGGGTAGATCTGGGTGGGATACTCTTTCAGGGAGTTGGTGCAGACTCGATGGGCTGGGTGGACTGCTTCTGCATTGTAGGGATTCTATGAATCTATGATGATATTTTTAAAAATTGTGTCTCTGGACACAGCTATGAGGATTCTATCTCAGTCCCACTAGGTGCAGGAGGCAATCTGCCTACACCTGTAATGCATCATGTGTTAGCACTGCTCTTGCATTGCTCTGCGCTCTCTTTGCCAACTCGCAGACCTCCTGGGTATCATGTGACAGCTTCTAATAGGAACCTTCCTCATCACTACCAACATACACTGCCTCCACAGAAGAATTGGGACCTCCTGGGGGGCTGGGGTTGTTGGGGGTTAACTCTGCAGTGCCACTGCCCATTCTGAAATTAGTTAGGCATTGGTGCAACTGGAGGTGGGAGGTCATGTGATGAAACTTCCCTGGAAAGCGTCCAACCAAGGTGGCAACCCTGACCTTTGGGCCAATCCCAGAGAGTGATTAGCACCTAAAGAACAATACTTCAGTGCAGGCAAGGAGGTTGTGCCTTTGAAGAAGAGAAAAAAATTGGCAAGAAAGAGTCCAGTGCAAGCAAAGAGTAATATGAAAAGACCAAATAACACTTAGCTCATTGACTCTTCCAATGCACTGAAACATCAGAGGCTTTGCTGAAGGAGGTGAAAAAGCACAGGTAATGCCTCCAATTCCATGAAATCTCCCTAACACCTCGGGCAGAGTTGTCCATACTACAGTTCCTGGCCCAGGTGGGATCCGTGAACCCTGGATATCTGGTGTGTGAAGACCCAGTAAATCGTTTTCCTCTCCCTGTGACTGGCACATCTAATTTATTTCTCCTGCATTTTATGTTTTAAGTTCAGATCTGCAGGTTATCTCTCTACCGTTTTTTATTTTCTCGCATTGGGTTTGTGTGGCCCTCTCAGGTCTTTTTCCTCCTTCCATTTGCACACTCTTTGTAACCTTTATGCCTCTACCAATAATCTCTTTTTTTGTGTACACTAGGCTCTGAAAACAGGAGTGTTACAAGTACCAACTTATTATTGGGCGCAATGATATTGGGTCGCGTTGCATTGCTCTGGATGTTCCCTCATGTATTCTCTAATGCTCTGGTGCAGTGTTCCCCCTTCACTTGCTGCTACGCAGGAAGAGGATGCTGATCTGTCACTTCCCTTGCTCTGGATGATTTTGGCAGGTGTCCTCTGTGAGGCTGAGGCCTAGAAGGCCCTGCCACATTAGAAGAATCCTGCTGAGTGGCAGGAGGAGCTTCTGTCACCACTGGATGAGGACTGTGTCAATAGCGGATGGATGGAGGACATACTGCCCCAGCAGAAGTTCCCTGAGAGGTGCTTCCAGATGGCAGCCGTAGCTGCTAATCTTCCACTACTAGGTCCGTATTGTTCAATGGCTTGATGTCCATGCTGCCAGTCCTCCAGTCACCCTGTCTCTGGGTACCTGAGCTCAGGAGATGGTGTGCAGGTTGGAGCGCATACCCACGATTGCATCTGCAATACATTCAGTTTGCCCCTCTAGGACAATTGCCAGTCTGTCCATGGAAGACACTTGGCACTCCAAAGGGTGGGTGATCACAGTACAAGTTGCCTGGATGGAGAGCTCCACAGTCTGGGCCAGAGCATGCAATCCCTCTGGTATATTCACCAAACCTCCATACACCTCTTACTTGACATCCAGCATCTGCCGCCTTCTGGTGGACTCCAGAGGCTCATCATCTAGTCTCTAGATCACATTGCACACTCCTCCGAATGTCTGAGGCCTGCTCCACCATACTCTCCAGCAACTGCACATGCAAATGTGAAGTTCCCTCTCCAGATTGCGACTGCCCTTGTCCTGAGGTACCAATCCATGCCGAGATGCCAGTCGCTGCGCTGGTGCTTGGGGCAGAGAGGATGTGATGGTGATTCCTCCCAGTGTTCTTCCTCATCCTCGGAGGGGAATGATGGATCGGCATCAACATCCTGGTCCATGGAAGAGGCTTCACCTGCACAAGAGAGATAGAGGTAAGGGTGTTAGTCACAAACCTTTCCACAGCTGTGCAAGGCCACAATGTTCGGCAACATTATAAACATGTACAACATGAGATATAACACAATGTAAACACACTGCAACATCAAAACGCTTTCGACTAGGAAATTTTTAAGCAACAATGCGTCTGCAATCATAGAATTCCTACAGTGCAGAAGGAGTCCATTCGGTCCATCAAGTCTGCACTGACTCTCTGACAGAGCAATTTACCAAGGCATCCCACCCACCCTGTCCCCTCCGTGTCCCCGTAACCCCATGCATTTACCATGCTAATCCCTCTAAGCTACACTTCTTGGGACACTAAGGGGAAATTTAACATTCCCAATTTCCCTAACTTACACTTCTTGGGACACTAAGGAGCAATTTAGCATGGCCAATCCACCCAGCCTGCACATCTTTGGACTGGGGGAGGAAACCGGACCACCGGAGGAAACCCATGCAGACACGGGGAGAATGTGCAAACTCCGCACAGACAGTGACCTGAGGCTGTGAGGCAGCAGTGCTAACTGCTGTGCCACCGTGCCGCTCTTGACTTTTAACACCAGCATGGGATTTTTTAACATTCACTGAATCCTGTCAACCATTAATCCACTTCCCACTTGGTTTTTTTCCCCTTTTCTTCCAGATTCAGCCATTTGCTATCTCACCAGATACAGGATTTCCTCCGATCTCGTGTTTGGAAGTTGAGCTGGAGGATTTGGCTGAGGAGAGCAGGAGAACTCCCTCCTCGTACCGCGTTAGGATCTCAGACTCATGGGCATGGCATCCAGTTCCACGTGGGCACCCTTCTCTTGAAGAGAGATTTTGATTCAATCTCCCTCCAGCATACTCCCAGGCTGAGCATTCCAGATCCCAACCATGTGCTGCGCAAAAAAGTTTTTTCTCATGTCACCATAGCCTTGTTTGCCATCTGCCTTAAATCGGTGTTCTCTCTGATTCTCATTCCTTCCATCAACCGGAACAGTTTCTCCCCTAGCCACTCTGTCCAGAGCCCTATCAAATCTCCACTCAATCTGCTCTTCACTGCAAAGATGTGCGGGTTAGGTGGATTGGCCATGCTAAATTGCCCCTTAGTGTCAGGAAGATTAGCTGGGTAAATATGTGGGGTTACGGGGATAGGGCCCGTGTGGGATTGTTGTTGGTGCAGGCTCAATGGGCCAAATGGCCTCCTTCTGCACTGCAGGGATTCTATGATTCACCAAGGAATGTAGGCCCAGCTTCTCCAATCTATCCACGTAACTGAAGTTCCTCATCAACGCAACCATTCGCGCAAACCTTTTCTGCACCCTCTCCAATACCTTCACATCCTTCCTAAAGTGAGGTGCCCAGGTGCCCACCATTATCCAGTTGTGACTATTCATCATAACTTCTTTGCCCCTTGATTAATTCAATTTTAAAAGGATTTTTCTTTAAGGCATCTGGTTTTGGGTACACACTCGAAAATACACCCACGTCCTCACATAACAGAGGCTCAGTAAGAAGTCTCATAACACCGGGTTAAAGTCCAACAGGTTTATTTGGAATCATGAACAGTGACTCACCTGATGAAGGAGCAGTGCTCCGAAAGCTCACGATTCCAAATAAACCTGTTGAACTTTAACCTGGTGTTGTGAGACTTTTTACTGTGTCCACCCCAGTCCAACGCCGACATCTCCACATCACAACAGAGGCTGACTGACCTGCCGTGCTTCTCCAGCACAGTCTTTTTTGTTCAGATTTCCAGTAGATATTCCTTTTTTTTATGTTGACTCATCCCCCCTACTGCTTCCTCATGAAAATAAATGAATGACACCAAATTTAAACAGTTCCTTTGAAATTCAGCTTGGTGACGGGATTGGTGCTGTTGTGACTTTAATTGTCACTGAGCGTGTGTGGGAGTTGCTCCTATTTGTACTCTTCGAATTCAGTGCTTTGCATTGAGAGCCCAGGCAGTGAGCATTAGCAAGTTATTCAACCATGGCTAAATATTTACATATGACTTAAAGTAAGCAAACTGGACAATGGTTAGGCCCCATTTGGAGTACTGTGAGCAATTTTGGGCCCCACACCTCAGGAAGGACATACTGGCACTGGAGCGGGTCCAGCGGAGATTCACACGGATGATCCCAGGAATGGTAGGCCTGACATACGATGAACGTCTGAGGATCGTGGGATTATATTCATTGGAGTTTAGGAGGTTGAGGGGAGATCTGATAGAAACTTACAAGATAATGAACGGCTTAGATAGGATGGACGTAGGGAAGTTGTTTCCATTAACAGGGGAGACTAGGACGCGGGGGCACAGCCTTAGAATAAAAGGGAGTCACTTTAGAACAGAGATGAGGAGAAATTTCTTCAGCCAGAGAGTGGTGGGTCTGTGGAATTCATTGCCACAGAGGGCTGTGGAGGCCGAGACGTTGAGCGTCTTCAAGACAGAAATTGATAAATTCTTGATTTCTCGAGGAATTAAGGGCTATGGGGAGAGAGCGGGTAAATGGAGTTGAAATCAACCATGATTGAATGGTGGAGTGGACTCGATGGGCCGAATGGCCTTACTTCCGCTCCTATGTCTTATGGTCTTATGGTCTTATGGTCTTAATATAACAATGTGACTGAGCTGCCCTCAGTCAAATCATGCTCGAGAGGAAAAAGGGAGTTCAAAAGATTCTTTGTGATGAGGCCTATTTTAAGTCTTTATCCTGTCTTGTTAAACCAGGTGAGCACAGAATTAATTGTTGGCTCCCATCTTTAAATTGGAGCTTGAGTTCTGTCCATAATTAGCCACAACCTGCGAGGGACCGTAGACATATCCCTCTGTTAGAGAGGGAGAGAGAGAGAGAGACAGGTGGTTACCATTCTGCATCAAGCATGGCTGACCAGGAATCTCTCCCACTCTTGCCACCTACCATGGGCATGTTGGAATCTGCCCATCGTGAATGCTGCTTCCATATGGAGAAGGATTTAAACCCAGAGCTCTGCCTCAGAGACCGGGGTGCTACCTAATGAGCTAAGTAGGGTTGAAGGAGACCTCTCCAAATACATTTTTATTCTATTATCCTGATTACTGAATTAATTAATGACATCTTTAACATATAAAAACGTTCTCCAAGAGTTGGAGATTCAAAATCCAGAGAGCACGATTCTCACCGGTGCGTTTCCGAGTTCCGATCTTATCGGCCCCTCACCGGAGCAGCGGTGTGAAACACGCCATGGGACCGCAGAAAGCTCATTTTATATATTAGCATGTCATTAGCGACCACTCTCTCCTGGGCTTCCCCCTCTCTCCCCTCACCAGATATTCAGCAGGCGCCAGTGTGCCACCATCATGCCGGTGCCACTTACAACAGGTTCACCTAGATGTGAGCCTGTCACGGAGGTCTCCCCGGGGTCATTATTGGGGAATATTTAGGCAAGGGGCGGGGGGTGTGGTGTACAGCCCCAGGTAGAGAGGGCAGTGAGCTGGCAATTCCGCCTGGCATTGTCCCTTGGCATAGGTTGGTGCTGGCAGCCAGGCAGTGTGGCAATGCCAACCTGGGCCAAGGGGCGCGCCCCTCTGGGAGGGTCATGGTGGGGGGTGGGGGATTTAGATATGGAGGTGGCCAGACGCAGTCAGAGGAACAAAGATTGCTGGCAGTGGCTGCTTTGGGTGGGGGAGGGGTGCTGGCTCAGAAAGTGGGTGGGGTGGGGTGGGTTGTAAGGTGCCAATGATTGGGGGATAGCGATAGGGTGCCGATGATCGGGAAGGGGGTAGAGAAGTGCCGACTCTGATTGGGGGGGAACCTGAGATCACAGTGGTGGGCTGGGGGAGAGGTTTCCTCAGGGGCACCTCAATTTCTAAGAACCAGGATTTTGCCAGCATCTGAAGACACAGCCCCCTGGATGTTTTTTAGCAGAGTGTCATAAGATCTGGAGAGAAAACCGACCTGTTTCAATGGAGAGAAACACGTGGGTTTTCTTGCCAGAAACAACACACTGCCATTTTTTGGTCAGATTTCGCCCATGGTGCTTTGAATTAGTTTGTTTTTTAAGAACAAGTGATTGTGTATTTCCCAACCCCTCGGTTTTTGTGCGATCCAATTTCTACCCATAACCCACAGCAAACTCGAGTTAGGATTCATTCTGAAGGTTAGTTTATTGCACATGTTCAAAAACCGCAAAAAGGAGTGTCCGCAATTTCCTACCCTGCATTCATATAGTAAAGGGAGGGATACACTAAAGGAAGTTATATTGTGCGGGGACCATAGAGAAAGTAAACATTGGAACCCATGTGAACCAGAGTCCAGAATCAAAATCAAATGAAGAATACTTTCAAAGATGCCGGATCCCTGATGTTTGATTGTGTAAGATTCACTTTTCCAGTGATGGTGTTCTCACAAGATGAAGTAGGAACGCAGAGATTGAATCAGTTCTGTAGGCAATGGTATGAAAGCTTCCCAGCAGAGTCAGGTTAGATGGGGCCAGTTGTCCAACTTGGCCAAAGCTTCTTTCTGTGTGGCCAGTCCATTGGATGTTATAATGTGGAGATGCCTGTGTTGGACTGGGGTAAACACAGTAAGAAGTCTCACAACACCAGGTTAAATGCCAACAGGTTTATTTAGTAGCACAAGCCACTAGCTTTCGGAGCGCGCTCTTTCATCAGGTGAGTGGGAGTTCTGTTCACAAACAGGACATATAAAGACACAAACTCAATTTACACAATAATGGTTGGAATACGAGTCTTTACAGGTAATCAAGTCTTAAAGGTACAGACAATGTGAGTGGAGAGAGAGTTAAGCACAGGTTAAAGAGATGTGTATTGTCGCCAGCCAGGAGAGTTAGCAAGATTTTGCAAGTCCAGGCAAATCGTGGGGGTTACAGATAGCGCGACATGAACCCAAGATCCCCCTGGTTGAGGGCGTCCTCATGTGTGCAGAACTTGGCTGTCAGTCTCTGCTCAGCGACTCTGCGTTGTCGTGTGTCGTGAAGGCTGCCTTGGAGAACGCTTACCTGAAGATCAGAGGCCAAATGCCCGTGACCGCTGAAGTGTTCCCCAACAGGAAGAGAACACTCTTGCCTGATGATCCGACACGGATGCCATCATCGACATGGATGCCATCATCTCACGTGAGAACACCATCCACCAGGTACACGGTACATACACTTGCAACTCGGCCAACGTTGTCTACCTGATACGCTGCAGGAAAGGATGTCCCGAGGCATGGTACATTGGGGAGACCATGCAGACACTACGACAACAGATGAATGAACACCGCTTGACAATCACCAGGCAAGAGTGTTCTCTTCCTGTTGGGGAACACTTCAGTGGTCACGGGCATTTGGCCTCTGATCTTCAGGTAAGCATTCTCCAAGGCGGCCTTCACGACACACGACAACGCAGAGTCGCTGAGCAGAGACTGATAGCCAAGTTCCACACACAAGGACGGCCTCAACCGGGATCTTGGGTTCATGTCACACTATCTGTAACCCCCACGACTTGCCTGGGCTTGCAAGATCTCACTAACTGTCCTGGCTGGAGACAATGCACATCTCTTTAACCTGTGCTTAACCCTCTCTCCACTCATATTGTTGTACCTTTAAGACTTGATTACCTGTAAAGATTCGCATTCCAACCATTATTTTGTAAATTGAGTTTGTGTCTTTATATGCCCTGTTTGTGAACAGAACTCCCACTCACCTGATGAAGGGGCAGCGCTCCGAAAGCTAGTGGCTTTTGCTACCAAATAAACCTGTTGGACTTTAACCTGGTGTTGTGAGACTTCTTACATTGGATGTTAAACAGCAGATTGGGGTTTGCAACTCAGAGAGTAATATTAATCTTACATAACAGCAGAAAATGCTGGAAAATCTGAACAGGTCTGACAGCAGCTGTGGAGAGAATCAGCTATATCAGGCTATATCGATTCAGCTGCCCTATCTATATCATATAGCAATGTGCATAAAAACCAGCTGTATCAATATCACCCATGTTATACCATCACCCAAAGTCAGAATTACCCCTTTGTTTGAATAATTCACACTGTTTCAGAGCTGGGGTGTAGAAAACAATTAGCTGTCATTTAATCTCATCAAACAATCCCAACATTCTCACTCAGCTTTTCAATGCTCCTGCTTCAGCTGTTTAAAATACAATTGTTCTTCATTTAAATGCCCATTGCCTGAAGTTTATATTCAAACATATCGGAACAGGAGTAGGCCACTTGGCCCCTCGGCCTGTTCCCCCATTCAATAAGATCATGGCTGATCCAATTTTAACCTCAACTCCACATTCCAGCCTATCCCCAATAACCTTTCACCCCTTGCTTATCAAGATTCCATCTGTCTTTGCTAAGGGTAGCACGGTGGCACAGTGGTTAACACTGCTGCCTCACAGCGCCAGGGACCTGGGTTCAATTCCCGGTTTGGGTCACTGTTTGTGCAGAGTCTGCACATCCTCCCCGTGTGCGTGGGTTTCCTCCGGGTGCTCCGGTTTCCTCCCACTGTCTGAACAATGTGCTGTTCAGGTGCATTGGCCATCTAAATTCTCCCTCAGTGTACCCGAACAGACGCTAGAGTGTGGCAACTAGGGGATTTTCACAGTAACTTAATTGCAGTGTTAATGTAAGCCTACTTGTGACACTAATAAATAAACTAAAGATATTCAAAGACTCTGCCACAACCACCTTTTGAGGAAGAATTCAAAAGTCTCATCAACCTCAGAGAAATTCTCCTCATCTCTGTCCTTAATGAGCAACCCTTTATTTTTGCCCCTCGTTCCAGATTCTCCCACAAGAGGAAACATTCTCTCCACATCCATTGTCAATACCCCTCAGGATCCTATATGTTTCAATCCAGTCATCTCTTATTTTTCTAAATTCCAGTGAATCCAAGCCTTGCCTGTCTAGCCTTTCCTCATAAGACAACCCGCCCATTCCTGGTATTAGTCCAGTAAACCTTCTCTGAACTGTTTCCGATGCATTTAGATTTTTCCTTAAATAGGGAGACCAACACACTCTCCTGTACTCCAGATGTGGTCTCACTAATGCCCTCGGAATCATCACGGAATCCTAACCTCCTTATCACCATTTACATTCCCTTTGTCCAATTACAATCCCCGCAATGTGCCCCTCACAGTATAAACCTTGTCCTTTTTTTTCTTCAGCTCTGATGAAGGGTCATCCTGACTCGAAACGTTGGCTCTATTCCCCCTCCACAGATGCTTTCAGACCTGCTGTGTTTTTCCAGCATTTTCTGTTTTTGTTTCAGATTCCAGCATCTGCAGTATTTTGCCCTTTTCAATTCAGTTTCATGCACTGCAGTTTACACTATTTGTTTTGGTGCTTCCAGTTCACTTGAGGGCCTAAACATTCAACCCTGTGGTGCCAGTTTTCTGCCAATAAACAGTCTGCTCAGCTTTCAATATGGGAAACATATTCCAATTCTTGTTTTTTTGGTGTGTTTAGTGGGTACCTATCCCACAACTTTCTCACTTCACACTGTTACATCTCTTTCAATGTTGGAGTCTCTCGGTGAGATACTGTTATAATGGAACATCTGGCAGATCTGGCACAGAATTTGCTGCAAAAATAATGGCGAGGTTAATAGCGTTCATTAAAGAGTCCGTGCTATATTCAGCAGGACCTGGACAACATTCAGGCATGGACTGCTCGGGAGCATGTAACGGCACGGTGGTACAGTGGGGCGGCACAGTGGCACAGTGGTTAGCACTGCTACCTCACAGCGCCAGGGACCTGGGTTCAATTCCCGGCTTGGGTCATTGTCTGTGTGGAGTTTGCACATTCTCCCCAGAGAATTGGTTAATTTTTATCCAATTACATTTGGCCCAAACTTTCCAATAGCCAGGTACACAAAGTCTGGAGCCATTCTAAGGATATTGATGAGTACATTACAGGGAACAGAAAAAAAAACATACTTCAGATTACAAGAGGCTTATTCCTTTCTGTAAGATGTGCAGGTTATGTTGATTGGCCATGGGGGTAGGTTGATTGGCCATGGCAGGGTAAATAAGTGGGGCTACGGGGATAGGACTGAATGGGATTGTGGTCGGTGCAGACTCGATGGGCTGAATGGCCTCCTTCTGCACTGAAGGGTTTCTGTGTTTCTGTGTAACATTCATGCCACACAAGTGCCAGGCAATGGCCACCTCTAACAAGAGAGAATCTAACCATCGCCACTTGACATTCAATGGCATTAACATTGCTGAATCCTATACCATTAACATTCTGGACCATCAACTAGACCAGCCAT
This sequence comes from Mustelus asterias, assembly GCF_964213995.1. NCBI lineage: Eukaryota > Metazoa > Chordata > Chondrichthyes > Carcharhiniformes > Triakidae > Mustelus > Mustelus asterias. Next base: position 122,820,795 of record NC_135807.1, read on the forward strand.
ATAAATACTGTGGCTACAAGAACATGTCAGAGATTAGGAATCCTGAGGCGAGTAACTCACTTCCTGACTACCCAAAGCCTGTCCACCATCTACAGAGCACAAGTCAGGAGTCTGATGGAATACTCTCCACTTGTCTAGATGTGGACAGCTCCAATAACACTCAAGAATCTCAATGCCATCCGGGACAAAGCAGCTCACTTAATCAGCGCCCCTACCACCACCTTAAACATTCACTCTCCCCATCACTGATGCTTAGTGGCAGCAGTGTGCATCATCTACAAGATACATTGCAGCAACTCACCAAGGCATCTCCAAAAACACCTTCTAAACCTGCAACCTCTACCACCTAGAAGGTTAGGGGCAGCAGACACTTGGGAACACCAGCACCTGCAAGTTCCCCTCCAAGCCACACACCATTCTGACTTGGAAATATGTCGCCATTCCTTCATTGTCATTGGGTCAAAATCCTGGAATTCGCTCCCTAACAGCACTGTGGGAGTATCTACAACACACGGACTGCAGCAGTTCAATTAGGCAGCTCACCAGCACCTTCTTAAGGGTAATTAGGAATGGGCATTAAATGCTGGTTTAGCCATCGATGCCCACATCCCATGATATAAAAAGCTTAAAATGGTTATAGCACGAAAGGAGAGCAAATTGTCCTTTCCTGTCCAGGCTGGCTGCAGGCAAGAGTGAATCCCACTCCCCTGCCATTTCCTCATTTGCTCTGATCAGGCTGCACCTTCAGTGCTGTGCCCAGTTCTAACCGCTGAGCAACAAAGAAGCTATTCAATGTCTGGAGTCATAGCAGAGAAGAGCCATGAAGCTGATCCCCCATGTCAGGGGTTCGAATTGTGAGGGAAGTTCAGAGAAAAGCTTTTCAGCTTAGAAAGGAACCTTTTGAAAGGTGATCTTACAGTTTGTATGCAAAATAAGGTAAAGCATGAAAAAGATTAATACAGAACACTAATTTAAATTAAGTTGTGGGACAGGGATACAGGTTCAAGCTAGTAAAAGGTAAGTTTAAGACTTAATATTGGAAACAATTTCCTCTCACAAAGAACTCAGAATGTATTTATGAACAACATGGTCGAGGTTAAACTCTAAATTTGTTTAATAATAAGTTTCATGGAGCAATGCGGGACTCTAGATTCTTTCTGCACAGATAAATTAGACTGTACCAATTGGTCTTCTCCATCAGTAAGCATCTTGTAATCTAAATCCTTTATCTCCTAATTGTGCATACTCACACATATGGCAATTAACAGTCTTCTGCCAAGTACATCATCCGCTAAAGCTAACACATTCAACCATCTTTCCATTCATAGATTAGTTAACAATTCTGCTAATACTGCAATGATGTGGCGTGGATGGTTCTAATTAACATAACAATAAGCAGGGATGTTTAAAATCCTAAACACACCTACATATAGTCCCATAAAATACTTCCTTCTACTGAGTGTTCTTTTGTTTTTTTTGTAAAGGGGTTTTAATGATTATGTGCTCCTTGATGGATTAGTGCCAGTAGTATAATGATCAGCAGAATTCTATAGGGATTGTTCTGAGCAGACATGAGGAGTGGGTTGGGGGGAGGGCACGGGATAGTGCTTCAATCTGAGACTTTTCAACTTTAGTCCCTGTACTTTGAGGGCATGCCAACAAGATTAGCTGCAAGGTTCTCCAGCTACCGCCGACACTCACTCAAACTATTTGTTTGAACTCTGGTGCTTGGAGTCTGGATTAGTCCTTTTGCACACTCAATCCTGTTCTCAAGCAGCAGAAGCGCTTTATCAATAGTACTTATTTCAGAATCAAGTGCCGCTATAAATGGACTACATGTAAAGTTCTGACCAAGGATCATTGAGCTGAAGTGTTGGGCAGTCTTTCATGCCCTTCACCGTGGCAAGTTTGGTGGCAGGGATGGCATTTAATCAGGTGGGAGGGTGGAGAGTAGGGCCCCTACCACTCCCCTCCACCCCACCCCGGTTAAGTCTGTGGCGGCGATTAATGCCCAATTGAAAGCTCACCCATGTGGGAAGCACAACAAGCAAACCTGGGGAGGTTTGAGTGAGGGGGGGGGGGGGGGGGGCAGTGCGGTTTCCCTCATTCAGAGACACTACTTAATGGCTAATCGAGGGACCTGACAACAGGAAGCTTGGGGAGGGGGTCCACTGACAGCAATATTACGTTGGGTGGCCAATCAAGGCCTGCCCAGTGTGGAACGCTTTTGCTGATTGGGCTAGCACTGCGTGGGGGTGGGAACCCAATGGGCACCAGGTCCAATGGGAACTTGGCCAGTGGAAGGCGCGCGAGGGTTTACAAAATCAGGAGGCAGCTCCCTGAATGCTCCCAGGAGTTATGGGGGAGGTTGAGGGAACTACCTGCAACCAATATGATAACTTTCCTGTTGTCTTGCAATGGCATCAACACGTGGTGGTCATAGAAGGTGGGAGGGCAAGTCAGGTGGACACTCTACTCCCTGTTTCTCCGATGCATGCCTGAGAGTCCTCTGGTGGAGGTCAGTGCCAGGTGGCACATTCTCATGTCCAGGGACGGCAAGAGAAGGTCACTTCACCTGATCAAAACCGCCTGGTCAGATGTTGCTGCCCAGATCAGTGGGTATGATGTGGTGCATCAAACGTGGCTTCTGTGCTGTAAAATGTTCAATAACCTTGTGCGATGACAAGGGTAAGTGCGATGGCATGGACCTGTCCGGAGAAGTGTAATCAGGTGCCCATTCCTCTGTGCGGTCAGTTAGCTCAGCTTGCTGGACAGCTGATTCATTCAGAAGGCCCTGCCTTCTCAACCTTGTCCCTCACCTGTGGTGTGATGATCCGCAGGTTAAATCACCACCAGTCAGCCTATAGTCAGCTGGGACAAGGGGCGAGTTTACCTTTACCTCTGTGCGCTCAGGGGTCTGAATGTGTATGCCAATGGGCATTGAAGCCTGCCCTGTCATGGTTATAATGTCAGCCCAATAGGCCTCAGTGCTTTGGCAGGAGAGGTGTGCCACAATGGAATGGACCTTCAGGGACACAGAGCACTACTGAGACTTTGTATAGTTCCCTGTCAGGAGAAGACAAGTTACAATGCAGCAGAGCTCTGCAAAACCAGTGGGGGCTCCCAAATCTGCTTGAAACAAAGCATGAGCGTGATGCACTGGAGCTGCAGTGCCACCAGCAATCTCACTCCTCTACTTGGGGTGAGGCAGGGGTTTGGGGTGAAGGTTAGAGTGCAGATCCCAAATCAGTGTGCTGGATGTACAGGAAACATTACGGGTTCCTCTCATCAGAAAGTGAACTGTCACAGCCAGATTGCCCATTGAAGCTCCAATGAGATAGCACCATGTGTTCATCCGGCAGCAAACAATAGGACCTGGGTGGGATTGTGGTCAGTGCTGGCTCGATGGGCCAAATGGCCTCCTTTTGCACTGTGGGGATTCTATGATTCTTAATAATAAACACCTTCACAAAGCAAATCCAAAGTAAAGGTTTAATACAGAAATGTCATTACACAACTACCTGGTCCAAGCCCTAAGCCACAAATGCTCCCCTGACCTCTATCTGCTTCCTAGTTCTACCGTGTCAGCTGACCACCACAGCATGTTGCCATTGGTTACATTGTAACACCATGCAGCAGGTCTCCATTGTCCCGTCAGCCTGCCTAGCTACATAGTGACTGTGATGATTGAATTTACTGATCTTGTGCTTCCATTCTGCAGACATACCATCCGCAGGAGCTGCAAGTGACCACAAGGAACCCCCACATTAAGCTTCCAGGAAGACATCACTCCTGCATCAGCTCACACCATCTCTCAGGACCAGGCACCAGTGCAGAGACTCACACACTGGTGTGCATTAGGTTATCAGCTGCAGTGAGGGCGTGTTTGCTACTGCCTCCCGAAGATACACAAGGCAAACACACCCAGCCGTCCCATCGTATTGGGCAATGGGACCCTGTGCGAGAACCTCTCCGGCTATGTCGAGGGCATCCTGAAACCCATTGTACAAAGAACCCTCAGCTTTTGTCGCGACACTATGAACTTCCTACAGAAACTCAACGCACATGGAGCAGTTGAACCAGGAGTACTCCTCGTTACAATGGATGTCTCGGCACTCTAAACCAGCATCCCCCACGATGATGGCATTGCTGCAACGGCCTCAGTGCTCAATGCCAACAACTGCCAGTTTCCAGATGCAATTTTACAACTCATCCGCTTCATCCTGGACCACAATGTCTTCACCTTCAACAACCAGTTCTTTATCCAGACACACGGAACAGCCATGGGGACCAAATTCGCGCCTCAATATGCCAACATCTTCATGCACAGGTTCGAACAAGACTTCTTCACCGCACAGGACCTTCAACCGATGCTTTTCACTAGATACATCGATGACATTTTCTTCCTTTGGACTCATGGTGAACAATCACTGAAACAACTATATGATGACATCAACAAGTTCCATCCCACCATCAGCCTCACCATGGACTACTCTCTGGAATCGGTTGCATTCTTGGACACATGCATCTCCATTAAGGACGGTCACCTCAGCACCTCACTGTACCGCAAGCCCACAGATAACGTCACGATGCTCCACTTCTCCAGTTTCCACCCTAAACACATTAAAGAAGCCATCCCCTATGGACAAGCCCTCCGTATACACAGGATCTGCTCAGATGAGGAGGATCGCAACAGACACCTCCAGACGCTGAAAGATGCCCTCATAAGAACAGGATATGGCGCTCAACTCATCGATCGACAGTTCCAACGCGCCACAGTGAAAAACTGCACCGACCTCCTCAGAAGACAAACATGGGACACGGTGGACAGAGTACCCTTCGTCGTCCAGTACTTCCCCGGAGCGGAGAAGCTACGGCATCTCCTCCGGAGCCTTCAACATGTCATTGATGAAGACGAACATCTCGCCAAGGCCATCCCCACACCCCCACTTCTTGCCTTCAAACAACCGCACAACCTCAAACAGACAATTGTCCACAGCAAACTACCCAGTCTTCAGGAGAACAGTGAGCACGACACCACACAACCCTGCCACAGCAACCTCTGCAAGACGTGCCGGATCATCGACACGGATGCCATCATCTCACGTGAGAACACCATCCACCAGGTACACGGTACCTACTCTTGCAACTCGGCCAACGTTGTCTACCTGATACGCTGCAGGAAAGGATGTCCCGAGACATGGTACATTGGGGAAACCATGCAGATGCTACGTCAACGGATGAATGAACACCGCTCGACAATCACCAGGCAAGACTGTAATCTTCCTGTGGGTGAGCACTTCAGCGGTTACGGACATTCAGCCTCTGATCTTCAGGTAAATGTTCTCCAAGGCGGCCTTCACAACACACGACAGCGCAGAGTCGCTGAGCAGAAACTGATAGCCAAGTTCCGCACACATGAGGACAGCCTAAACCAGGATGTTGGGTTTATGTCACACTCTCAGTAACCCCCACAGCTTGCCTCCTGGCTGTCCTGTCTGGAGACAATACACATCTCTTTAACCTGTGCTTAATGCTCCCTCCACCCACATTGTCTGTATCTTTAAGACCTGGTTGGTTGTAGAGATTCGCATTCTAATCAGTATTCTGTAACTTGATTTTGTGTCCCTGTGCCCTGTTTGAGAGCAGATTTCCACTCCATCTGACGAAGGAGCAGCGCTCCGAAAGCTAATGGTATTTGCTACCAAATAAACCTGTTGGACTTTAACCTGGTGTTGTTAAAACTCTTACTGTGTTACGAACTGCTCAGCCATGGGGCTGGACACACCCTCCCAGGAACCAACGCAGTCTCCACTGGCCAGAGGATGACTGCCAAGGTCATTACAGGCACTGGGACAGCAAAGTCAGCAGGCTGCCTCCAATACCACTGCCAGCGAGCCGGGGGTGGAGTTGAAGGCACCTTGAGCACAGCACTGATGTGTCACGGATGACATTATTTGCATTCATTATTTTGAAATTTGTGTTAGGGATGACAAATTTTGTGTGTTCCTTTTCTGTTCATGTGAAGCAACATAAACATTTTCATTACTTTAGTTTAATGGGCTGAATTATCCGGATGCTTTGAATAGATGCCAGATGCTGCACAGGCTTGTAACTGTCTGGCGTTGTGTGGTGCTGACATTCTGGGTTGGGCTTTCATTTTATGATTGCAAAGGAGACAATGCCATTGAGGTCTGCATCAAACACCAGCAAAATTTCAGCCTTATGTCCCACTTATGTCAGTGGTGTTGCTAGAGGCTCCTCTTTAACCTTGGTAGTGAGGTGTTGAGTATCACGTTAAGAGATCATTTTTGCCTGTAATTAATGGCACAGCACATGAATGTCTGCTGCTATGGTGGAAAATGCTACGTTCTACCATTTGTTTTCCAGTTACAGACAATTTAGGGTGGCACGGTGGCACAGTGGTTAGCCACTGCTGCCTCACAGCGCCAGGGACCCGGATTCCATTCCGGCCTCAGGTCACTGTCTGTGTGGAGTCTACACATTCACCCCGTGTCTGCGTGGGTTTTCTCCGGGTGCTCCGGTTTCCTCCCACAGTCCAAAGATATGCGGGTTAGGTCAATTAGCCGTGGTAAACTGACCCAAGTGTCATGTGGATTAGTGAGGTAAATATGTGGGGTTACGGGAATAGGGCCTGGATGGGATTGTGGTCGGTACAGACGCGATGGGCCGAATGGCCTCCTTCTGCACTGTAGGGATTCTATGTTTGCACCTACCCCAAACAGCAGAAGGAGCAAGGTGGAAAATTTAAACTGCAGCTGTGACTTTGAAAGTGGATGTGCTCAGCCTTCCACATATCTGGCTAATTCTCTGCTGCTACTCTGAGATAAGGCCTTGCAATGTAAAGATATTCTCAACACCTTGCTTCAGTTGAAAGAAGGGACGAATGTGCATTTATATAGCGCCCCTCACAATCCCAGGCTGTCCCAAATTGTTTTACAGCCAGTGAAGGATCTCTTTTCTTTTGCGGTGTAATTGTAATATAGAAAACTTGCAAGGCAATTTGCACATAGCAAGGTTCTACAAACAGTGTTGATACAAGTGATCTGAATACTTGTTTTATTGATGTTGGCTGCTGAAGCATTAATATTGGCCAAAACATCAAGCAAATCGACCCTACATTTCTTAGAAATAGTGCCATGGGATTGTTTACATCTACCAAAGAGGGCAGATAGAAATCTTGGTTTAAAGACATCCTCAGTATTGCATTCTCTCTGTACCACACTGGAGTGTTAACCTGCATTTTGTTCTCAAGCCTCTGGCCTGCATCACATGACAAGTTAGTGATCAAAAATTTATTTTGTTTGATATTTATTATCTTCCTTGCTTTCAAGGAAAAGAGCTTCAGATGCTTTTTGTTGTGGTGTTTTCTCCTTTATAGCTTCACCCAAAAGTAGGGGGGAATTTTACCATTTTGAGCCTAAGTGCCGAATCTGGGCGTCAAATAGATCCGAGCTTGGAGTTCTCTTTCCAGCGCGCCCATACGCGTTTTGCCGGCTCTGGCCCGATCCACGCTGTGGGCGGGGCTTAGCGCTGGCAGAACGATCGGAGCTCTGAACTGCGCATGCTCAGTTAAAAAAAAATCTGACAGAGCGCGCCCGGGCGCGAAAGAAAGAAAAAGCAGAACGCGGAGAGAGCGGCTCTCTGACGGTCATCCTCTGGTCGGGGGGGGGGGGGGGGGGGGGGGGGGGGTGGAGGGGAGGGGGTGTGACCGATCATCCCCTGGGGGGGGCGGGAGGGGGGGGAAAGAAGGTGTGACGTCTCATCCTCTGGTCGGGGGGGGTTCGGCTGCCAGTCTGCGGCCGATGCCTCCTGCCGGAGTGGATGTGCCATGCCATCCCACGAAACATTCAGAATGATTCCTCGCTCAGAAGATGAAGCAGAACCGGCCGATTCCACAGTGTAAAGGGATGCACCATCACTGGTATACTACCAGCCACAGCCATCTCTCCCGCTCTCTCGCACCTGCAGGGAAGAGTAATCTGTGGCTGGCAGTGTACCAGTGATGGTGCCAGGAGGGATCGGCCGCAGACACGCAGCGGAACCCCCCGACCAGAGGATGATACGTCACACCCCCTCCCCACCCCCCCCAGGGGATGATACGTCACACCCCCTCCCCTCCCGACCCCCCCCCCCCCCACCCCCCCCAGGGGATGATATGTCACATCCCCTCCCCTCCCGCACCCCACCCCACCCCAGGGGATGATACGACACACCCCCCCTCCCCCCAGGGGATGAGACGTCACACCCCCTCCCCTCCCGCCCCCACCCTCCCAGGGGGTGAGACGTCACACCCCCTCCCCTCCTCCCACCCCCCTCCCGCCCCGACCAGAGGATGGCCTGGGTCAGAGAGTCGTTGCAGTCTCTGACCCCGCTCTTCGGAAGCTGCAGCAGCGACTTCAGACTTTTATTTTGCAGGTCGGTAACAGCGCGAACGCGGATCGGGCCAGAAGACGGTAAAGTGGGATTTGGCAGTAGGGTTGGGCGCGCTGTTCATTAAGTAGATTTAAATGCATGCAAATGCATTTAAATCGTCGCGCTGCCCGATTCGGGCGCGGGCCGGACCCGCGCCCGAATCGGGTGTTGGTAAAGGCGCGATGTGCTCAGATTCGGATGCAGATCGTGTTAAAGGCCCGACGCCCAACTTTACTGCGATTTCACTCCCGAAAACGGGCGCGAAGGTTTGGTATAATCAGGCCCTCGGGGTTGTCAGGTAACCCGATCATTGGATCCGAGTGCTGCTATTTAATGGGTCACATGGAAATGTGCCTGTGTGAATGACTTAACCTTGCTTCAACCCGGCCCCTTGATAAACTGTCTAGACTCTTCTCCCATTGCCCTAGCTTGGAGCAAGGTCTTACCACTGCAGAATCACAGCTTATTCCCCACACCATCGCTCAATGATGTCGTGCACTCTATACCATCCATCTATTTTGGATTAGATGTAGTTTACTGAATGCCTGAGGGAGACAATGGCTCACTAAATAGCTCACAAGTGACATGTTGGAAGTTCTATTTACAACAGCAATAACAACTTACATTTATATATTGCCTTTAACATGTTAAAAATCTAAAAGCACTTCTTGCATTTATTAAACCAATGTGACACCAAGACGTGGAAGGACAGATGACCAAAAGCCTGCTCACCAAGTGGGCTTTAAGGAGCGTCTTAAAGAAAGAGTGGGAGATAAAGAGACTGAGAGGTTTAGGGGGAGAATCCTCAAGTTTAGGGCCAAGGTACGACCACTAATGTTGAAGCAATTAAAATCAGGGCTGAATATGGGGCCAGATCTGGGGGCACGCAGAGATCTGAGAGGACTTTAGAGCTAGAGGAGCTTAGCCAGCGGCACTCAATACACTGGGTGATGTTAGAGAGAGCGAGATCTAGGGAGCACTGGTGAATTGATCATTGAAACTATCTTCACAGAGTTTCTGCATCAATACAGGAAGAGAGGAAAAAGATCCTAGGACATATAATAAGAGGGCTGTAATATTGGTTCCAGGATGTGATAGTATGTTTGTACTGGTGCAACCCCATAATATTGCTGAGTGCAGTTCCCATCACTGTTGGGACATCTTGGTTTTCGAGAGGCAACATCAAAGAGTAACTAAATCTCATATCGAGATTTGGGCAGCTGAACAATGAGAGGTTACATAACCTGGGAATGTTTCATAAGAGAAGGTTAGGGGAATCTTATTGAAGTATTATTCCAATGTCCTGAGAGTTGAACTCAGCCGTAATAATGCATTTAGTACAGTCACAAATCCTATAGCTCTCAAACTCAAGAGAAATGAGCAAATAGTTTAAATTGAATGTGTTTACACAGAGGGTGGTGGATGCGTGCAAATGACTGCTGAGAGAAGTTGTGGAACTGGATTGTACATTGCCGAATTTAAGATCAACCTGGATGTAGATCATTGGTTGCTATGAAAGACTGAGCCATGTTTGACGTTTCCTAGACTTTTGTCATCAATGTAATAGTCTTTTCCAACGTTTTTGATGGCTGTGAGCCACACTGACCAGGAAGGTTTCATTCCACAGTCTGTGCTGAGTTGACAGAACAGTGATCTAAAACTGATCTCAACATCCATGGCGAGAGGTTAATAATGGCTAGAGGTCCATGGCTAGCGGACAGCTCGGTGGCACAGTGGTTAGCATTGCTGCATCACAGCGCCAGGGACCCGGGTTCAATTCCCGGCTTGGGTCACTGTCTGCACCTTCGCCCTGTGTCTGCGTGGGTTTCCTCCGAGTGCTCCGGTTTCCTCCCACACTCCAAGTTAGGTCCATTGGCCGTGCTAAATTCTCCCTCGGTGTACCCGAACAGGCACCGGAATGTGGCGGCTAGGGGATTTTCACAGTAACTTCATTGCAATGTTAACGTAAGCCTACTTGTGACACTAATAAATAAACTTTAAACAAGCCTTCCGGCAATAATGGTTCAGTGTTTCAGCAGTCACTACCTACATTTTCAGGTGAAGAGTGGACACTCGCACATGATAGGGGAGAGTCACATATAGGGATGAAACTTTTCTATTTATTATGGATTCCAGAAGATAAGGTGTCAGGAAGGAGCTTGGAGGCCTGTTTATGTCAAATGTTAACTGAATATAATTTTGATGAGCTGTCAAATTGGTCTGTTTTTACAGTGAGCAAAAATCTGTCAAATCTTGTTTAAATCATTTTCTTTATTCATAATTTGCAGAAACGAAGGATCAAGACAAAGATGGATTGCTTCATTTATCAATAAAATACAGTGACCTGCCAACATTGTGGGTAAACATCTTTGTTTATCTAAACAGAAATGTATAGAAAACAGTATTGTTTGGGGTATATACAGTACTTAGAATAATGGAACCTAAATAGCATAGATCAGCTTTGTTTAATCCGGTCAACATTCATAATGTTGAGATAAGCAAAATATTGTGGATGCTGGAAAAGCAGGTCTGGCAGCATCCGTAAGGAGAGAAAGCAGAGTTAAAATTTCGAACCCTTTGACGCTTCGTCAGAACTGAAGAGAGGGAGAAAGTGTCAGAGCTGTGAGAGATTGCAACAAAAAGTGGCAACTTTAAGAACAAAAGATAGGTGGTCTGGTGCAGGAGGGGAAAGGGGGGTTGTACTGAGGCACGGTAGGGTGGCACGGTAGCGCAGTGGTTAGCACTGCTGCTTCACAGCTCCAGGGTCCTGGGTTCGATTCCCGGCTCGGGTCACTGTCTGTGTGGAGTTTACACGTTCTCCTCGTGTCTGCGTGGGTTTCCTCCGGGTGCTCGATTTCCTCCCACAGTCCAAAGATGTGCGGGTTAGGTTGATTGGCCAGGTTAAAAATTGCCCCTTAGAATCCTAAAATGCGTAGGTTAGAGGGACTAGCGGGTAAATATGTGGGGGTAGGGCCTGGGTGGGATTGTGGTCGGTGCAGACTCGATGGGCCGAATGGCCTCCTTCTGCACTGTAGGGTTTCTATGATTCTATGAGGCAGTAAATGTTTGGATTTTTTTTAAAAAGGGGTTTAAGATATAGGAGGAAGTTCAGGGAAGTTCGGTTAAGGGAAAGGCAGACATGTCAGAGGTGACATCATCAGAACAGATGTGATGGAGGCAGAGAAACTGGGAGAATGGGATGGAGTCTTTACGAAGAGTGGGAGTTGGGGGGTTTGTAATGAATATTGGTGGTCAGTCCATCATTGGAAAGCGAAGTCAGAGAGGTCAAGGAAGGGAAGTGTCGGAGATGGACCGTATGAAGGTGAGGGGTGGAAATTGGAAACAAAGTTGATAATTTTTTCCCAGGTCCAGACGAGAGGATGAAACGACACCGATTCAAATATCAACGCAATAGAAAAAGAGTTACAGGGGAGGGCCTGAGTAGGACTGGAACAAGGAGTGTTCCACATAATCCACAAATAGACAGGCATAACTGGGGCCCATGTGGGGACCCAAAGCCACACCTTTTACTTGCAGGAAGTGAGACAAGTTAAGGAGAAATTATTTAGTGACAGAAAAAGTTCAGGTAGAGGAGAGGTGGTAGTGGATGGGGATTGTGGGCGGGGTACGGATGGTGGAACATTCTGGTTTGTTAAATAAAATTAATCGTATGCAAATCCAATTTCAGATGACCTTCAGCCGTGAGTTGGGACCGCGAGTTCCCACCTTCATTTCCCGCTGTCAGGAAACTGATTCTTTTCCCTCTGGTCACATTCTCGTCCCCCCCTACCCACCATGACTCCCACCACCGACGAGAGGAGGAAATTCCGGCCACTGATAGCGCAGTGGTGGTTTCTCTGGAGTTTTCCAGCCTTGTAATGACTTCTGGTGACGGGAATTCCACTGGGAGCCTGCCCTATGTCATTTAGGACACCCAAAAATGGGATCTGTATCCCAGGATTTGAGCACACAACTGGAATGACACTGGTGTGCAGCATGGGGAGAGTGCTGCATTGACAGAGGAGCTGTTTAGAAAAGGTCCAGTGTGCCTCTTCCAATTAAAATTGATGGTAAATATCCCAAGGCACTATTAGAAGAGCAGCAAGGAGTGCTCAATTATACTTCATTATTTGTAAAGTGTTTTGGAAATCTTTGTGGACAGTAAGATGCTGTATAAATATAAGTTTTGTTTTTAGGTGCCTTGCAACCAATATCCCAAATTTACATTAAATGGTAACTTATCTCCGTGCTACTTGTGAAGTCTGACTCTGTGCAATGAGATAATCATGTTTTGTACATAACAGCAGACTCTGTGCTTCACTTTAATTCATTGGCTGGAATTCTCTGGCTATTTGCTAACGGTGGATTCTCTGGTCCCTCAGCCAGCACACCCCCAGGCCTGGGTTTCCCGGTGGCATGGTGTGACCACAATGGGGAATCCCATGGAAAATGTCGGGACCAGAAAATCCCGCTACTAGCAAAAGGCCTCTCACGGCTGAGAAACCCGCTGATGGGAAGGCGGAGAATTGTATTTAAAGCACTTTGAGAAGTTTCCGAAAGCTGTGACCAAGTGCATAAATGAATATATTTTCTTTCTCCACCACAGTGATTGTAGGGGTGCTTCCTGTGACCTCAGCACAAGGTGAAAATCAGCTATTACATTCACCCCTGATAATTATCCACGGATTCTCCAAAAACTACATGGACATTAGCAAGGAGGATGAGACTGTGCTTGGATGTGCTCATGACCTACAGAGTCAAATAGTTTACGTACATTCAAAGTTCAGATGTAAATAATAGCATGCATATTGGATGGGTCACAAGGGACCATGAAATTGTATCCCAAAAAGGTGCTAAAGCCTTCAGGGGAGGGAAAAGTGGCCAACAAAGGAAGATCAGCTCGACAGACCAATGATAATTTTTCTGGAAAGTCTATGCCTATTTGATTTATTATTGCCACATGTATTAGCATACAGTGAAAAGTATTATTTCTTGCATGCTATACAGACAAAGTAGACCGTTCATAGAGAAGGAGCAGAATGTAGTGTTACAGTCATAGCTAGGGTGTAGAGAAAGATCAACTTAATGCAAGGTAGGTCCATTCAAAAGTCTGATGGCAGCAGGGAAGAAGCTGTTCTTGAGTCGGTTGGTACGTGACCTCAGACTTTTCTATCTTTTTCCCGATGGAAGAAGGTGGAAGAGAGAATGTCCGGGGTGCGTGGGGTCCTTAATTATGCTGGTTGCTTTGCCAAGGCAGCGGGAAGTGTAGACAGAGTCAATGGATGGGAGGCTGGTTTGTATGATGGATTGGGCTACATTCACGACTTTTTGTAGTTTCTTGCAGTCTTGGGCAGAGCAGGAGCCATACCAAGCTGTGATACAACCAGAAGGAATGCTTTCTATGGTGCATCTGTAAAAGTTGGAGAGAATCGTAGCTGACATGCCAAACTTCCTTATTCTTCTGAGAAAGTAGAGGCGTTGGTGGGCTTTAACTATAGTGTTGGCATGGGAGGACCAAGACAGGTTGTTGGTGATCTGGACACCTAAAAACTTGGAAGCTCTTGACTCTTTCTACTTCGTCCCCGTTGATGTAGACAGGGGTATGTTCTCCTCAATGCTTCCTGAAGTCGATGACAATCTCCTTCGTTTTGTTGACATTGAGGGAGAGATTATTGTTGCCGCACCAGTTCACCAGATTCTCTATCTCATTCCTGTACTCTGTCTCGTCATTGTTTGAGATCCGACCCACTACAGTGGTGTCATCAGCAAACTTGAAAATCGTGTTGGAGGGGAATTTGGTCACAGTCCTGGGTGTATAGATGTCAGATAAAAAGAAACAGGCTCACGATTGGGTTCCATTTGCCAATGGAACTTGTTACTCATGTTGAACACTTGAACTCTGCACACACTGCACTGCAGTCTGAAGATGCATGCAGATTACTTAACACTAACTTGCGAAATCAAACTATGCATTCAGAGTTCTTTGCCTGAAGTTTATCCCGATGAGGTTCCATGTTGATACTTGTGTTGCTGCGCAGAGACTTCATTCCAGAAGTCAGCATATTACATGGCAAAGGGAATGCAAGGAATCAGAAACCCACAGTCACCCTGAGGCATTTACTTATTTCCAAAATTCTTTGAAGCAAGTTTACATTTGCCAATTCTACAGTTCGGGATTGCTGCTACAACAGACATCTCTCTCCTGTGACAAGTGCATTTCCTGCATAAAGCCCAGTCCACACAGGCAATGTGGAATAATTATTATAAGAAACATCCCTCTCAATATATTGGAGGACCCCCCCCCCCTTGCTGTATGCTGAGCATTAACAATGTGCACTTTCCAATGAATCTGCTGCTGTATTGACTGCAAATTCCCCACATTCATGTTTAGTTGAGATTGTATTTTGGATCGGAGGAATTTTGGTTTGATCTGATAGCCAAATATTTCCATTATCCCAAAACTACCCATTCAGATCATCAGTTGCCTTACATGTCACTCCATTCGCTTTGGGATAAAAAACGGTTACAAAGATTATTCTCAAACTTTTTTTTCCCTCTTCCACACACTCAGTAGGAGGTTACTCATCTTGCCTGAGAAGGGTTACAGAGATAAATGGCTTGTTCTGGCTGGGTGCCGGCTGCTACGTCCCCTCCTGATGGAGGAATGATGGGTGTGTAAGAGACATGGTTAGAAGAGGGTGGAACACTATGAGTTTTTGTGGCTGGAGAACTGTAGATATGAGCTGATAGCTTAGTCTTGCTTTTGAAGCAATTTTTTTTTTTAATGGCCGTAAGTATATTGTATACAAATGAGAAAAACAAAAGTGGGTGCAGGGGTTGGTCATTTTGGAGTACCAATACCTAGCACAATAGAATAACGTAGGTTTGTGCCTTGAATTTCTCCACTGCCATCACTTCTGCTGAGTTCTCAGGCTCAGCTTAATTAATGAGCTCCCCATGATGCAGATGAGAAAGAGAATGATGTATCCAGCACACGCTGGGCCAAATTTCCACATGGATGGAGAGGTGGGACCAGAGATATCCATGCCAGCAATTTTGCATCATCTGTCAACATGTTCTGCTAGTGGTTTATTTTGAGAGGCTGCTTCTGCAGGGTATCAGCTACCCACCAGCCCAGTGAGTGATACATGGCCTTTTATGGCTGCTCAATGTCGTCAGTTGGACAGGGGTCCCAGAGGAAACAATTTATTTGGAGGCCAAGTTTGAAATCTCCCTCAGGGTTCTGCTGCCAATATCTGGGTTCCTGATATGCATCTTGACCAGTGAATGAAAATACTGCCCATTGTTTTTAGCTCCCTCTTGAATAGCAGCCATTTAGGTGAGGTACCAAGGGAACCAGTGCCTCTGGAACCAGATCCCAGCAGTGGTCAATAACTTCACATCCTGGGAGTGGGGGTAGGATTAGCTTAAAGATGGCACCTCAGGTGCCTTTGCACAGAGCTTCCTTTCTAGCCTCAGTTCCATCTCATCATCATGTTGCATATTCAGGGGCACTGCAGTCCATATCTATTGCAGGCTCTGTGGACAAATCAACAAATCAACTGCCTTCCCTGCAAAGATGCTGTGACATTCCCCGGCAAACCCAGCAACTCACCTCCAGTGACACTGCACACTTCCACAAATGTTGCAATAGCAGAGGGAAGCAAAATCATCTCACCTGCTAGTTGGATGGCTGGCCCTTTAAATAACACTGATGGGGAGATCCCTCCTGCTGGTGATCACAAATGGGTGAATATCACTTGTGCTGAGTGGGCCTGGCAGCCCGTGTTTCAAAAAGCCCCTGTCAAATAAGTCAGAATGGTTTTTTGATGTTGAACTCCAACCAGCTGGGACGCTTCTGGTGCAAGCATAGCACTACCCTGCAGGAATACCCTGCCCAACAAAGAGCACCATACTGGCCATGCCCAAAGCACCATGTGCGCTTGGGTGAGAGGGTCCAAAGCACCAATTCCAGGGGAAATCCTAAAGGAAGTTAGAGGGAAGAAAGACATTTGAAAAGTTATGGTTACCTGCTGCTCTTGGCTGGGGTACCATGTGTGCTTGGGTAGAGAAGGATCCAGTTCAGCAATTATCAGTGCCATCACCTCGTTCAGCCTTGCTTATGGGGATATTTCTCTCACTGCTGAGCACAGCTCATCTTCTTTGTAATATTTATGCATTTTAGGTCTGTGAATGCAAACATTTGTCATTTGATCTTATTTTTATGGGGAGGGGATGAGTATGAAAATATTAGTTTCTCATCTCACATCCCAAAGTGATAGCAATTAATGCCTCGATGTATTTAAAAATTGTAAGTTTTAACTCTGACACTGTGAAGCAGAGCTGGGATAGCACTCCATAACCATCTCTTTGTAGACAAGCCTTTATAGTACTGGGCAATGCCCCCAGCAGAGGGTCAGGCTTAACTGGTGATTCACTGGTGATTCTGCTCACAGATGCTACCTTGAGTTGAACTAAGCCACCAATGATGCGTGGTGCCACACGGTGCACGAGACCGCTCAGTAAATCTAAAACCATATTGTGCTTCGGAAACATGTGATTATGATGCTAACGGCCAGAATTTTCCGGCTGTTCACACCAGCGGGAGTCTCTGACCCCGCTGCAGTGAACGGAGACTTGGCTAAACGCCAAATTCTCCGTCCTCATTTGAATGGCGGCGGGGCATGACTGGTCCGAAAATTCCGGTCAATATGTCCCATTCAGACTGTAAGTAACTGATTGTTCCTTTCTGTTGTGCTTTGGGGCTCCAGCCTCTTCTACAGCAAAGAGCAAAAGAATAGGTAGCCACACCGTGGATTACTTATTTGATTTGTTATTGTCACATGTATTAACATACAGTGAAAAGTATTGCTTCTTGCACACTACAGACAAAGCATACCGTTCATAGAGAAGGGAACGAGAGAGTGCAGAATGTAGTGTTACAGTCATAGCTAGCGTGTAGAGAAAGATCAACTTAGTGCGAGGTAGGTCCATTCAAAAGTCTGACAGCAGCAGGGAAGAAGCTGTTCTTGAGTCGGTTGGTACGTGTCCTCAGACTTTTGTATCTTTTTCCCTGAAGGAAGAAGTTGGAAGAGAGAATGTCCAGGGTACATGGGGTCCTTAATTATGCTTTGTCGAGACAGCAGGAAGTGTAGACGGAGTCAATGGATGGGAGGCTAGTTCGCGTGATTGATTGGATTTAATTACTTAACCAACAAATCAGCGTTTATTGAGATAGGTGTTACCCCATCACAGTCTAAAACAGAAGAGAAATAGAACCCTGCGAATGCCTCTGGTGATGTCATAACAGAGATGCATTGCTTTACAATACATAACATTAATGCAAACTACCAATGATTTAATCTGATCCAAGGGAGCTTGTGTGACCTCTTCAGTTATCCCATCCCACCACTGCCAAAAGGTGCAGCAGGTTTGTCTGTTTGGTGAGTGGCATTTTAAAAAAGAGGCACAGTGGCACAGTGGTTAGCACTGCTGCCTCACAGCGCCAGGGACCCAGGTTCAATTCCCAGTTTGGGTCAATGTCTGTGTGAAGTTTGCATGTTTCCCTGCGTCTGCGTGGGTTTCCTCCGGGTGCTCTGGTTTCCTCCCACAGTCTGAAAGATGTGCTGGTTAGCTGAATTGGCTGTTATAAATTCTCCCTCAGTGTCCCCGAATGTGGTGACTAGGGAATTTTCACAGTAATTCACTGCAGTGTTAATGTAAGTGACTAATAAATAAACTTTAACTTTAACTGTCCTGGTGAACATGTTTGTAATTCCACGCTGGCAGTTTTAATAGCACATCATCCTTGTACTAATATGTTTTGTACTTTTCCATTCTAGAGCTATACACTTTGATTTATTATTGTCACATGTATTAACATAAGGTGAAAAGTATTATTTCCTGCGCGCTATACAGGCAAAGCATACCGTTCATAGAGAAGGGGAGAGTGCAGAATGTAGTGTTACAGTCATAGCTAGGGTGTAGAGAAAGATCAACTTAATGCAAGGTAAGTCCATTCAAAAGTCTGATGGCAGCAGGGAAGAAGCTGTTCTTGAGTCGGTTGGTTCGTGACCTTTGACTTTTGTATCTTTTTCCCGAAGGAAGAAGGTGGAAGAGAGAATGTCCGGGGTGTGTGGGGTCCTTAATTATGCTGGCTGTTTTGCCGAGGCAGCGGGAAGTGTAGACAGAGTCAATGGACGGGAGGCTGGTTTGCGTGATTGATTGGGCTCTAGTCACGACCTTTTGTAGTTCCTTGCGGTCTTGGGCAGAGCAGGAACCAGACCAAGCTGTGATACAACCAGAAAGAATGCTTTCTATGGTGCATCTGTAAAAGTTGGAGAGAGTCGTAGCTGACATGCCAAATTTCCTTAGTCTTCTAAGAAAGTAGAGGCATTGGTAGGCTTTCTTAACTATAGTGTCAGCATGGGGGGACCAGGACAGGTGGTAGGTGATGTGGACACCTAAAAACATGAAGCTCTCAACCCTTTGTACTTCATCCCCATTGATGTAGGCAGGGGCATGTTCTCCTTTACGCTTCCTGAAGTCGATGACAATCTCCTTCGTTTTGTTGACATTGAGGGAGAGATTATTGTTGCCGCACCAGTTCCTCTATCTCATTCCTGTACTCTGTCTTGTCATTGTTTGCGATCTGATCCACTGCGGTGGTGTCGTCAGCAAACTTTAAAATCGAATTGGAGGGGAATTTGGCCGCACAGTCATAGGTGTATAAGGAGTATAGTAGGGGGCTGAGAACACAGCCTTGTGGGGCACCGGTATTGAGGATGATCGTGGAGGAGGTATTGTTGCCTATCCTTACTGATTGTGGTCTGTGAGTTAGGAAGTTCAGGATCCAGTCGCAGAGGGAGGTGCCGAGGCCCAGGCCACAGAGTTTAGAGTTGAGCTTCGTGTGAATAATAGTGTTGAAGGCTGAGCTGTAGTCAATAAATAGGAGTCTGACATAGGCGTCCTTGTTATCTAGGTGGTCCAGGGTTGAGTGCAGGGCCAGGGAAATGGCATCTGCTGTGGACCTGTTGCGGCGGTAGGCAAACTGTCGTGGATCCAGGTAGTCTGGGAGGCTGGAATTGGTTTGTGCCGTGACTAACCTTTCGATGCACTTCATAATGATGGATGTCGGAGCCACCGGCCGATAGTCTTACTTCCATAATGATATCCTAGCTTACAGTGAAAGAAATATAACTGAATAACTTGTAGTTATTCATCCTAAATGCAGGGTGAAAACTCCTGTTACTTAATATTGGGTCGAACCAGGGTTTTGAAATAGGAATCGGATATCAAATGCAACAACATAGCATTTTTACTGGAGTAAATATCTGAAAGTGCTTCACATAATCAAACACACACTGCAAGCCATCGTGGAAGAGTTCTTTAGAAGTGTAGCTAGAGACAGGTCCTTGGGAGGCTTTGTTATTTAGTTATGAAGAGGATTGCCAAGATGCCTGAAGATTCTGCTACTGTTGATGGGTTTAGGCAAGGGAAGAATAGGTAGAGGAGATCACAATCAGAAAGAAGAGGATGGGCTGAGACTTGGAGTTGGAAGAGGTTGGAAAGGCCCAGTGAGCTAAGGAATTTACAAATCAGGATCAAGATTTGAATTCGGGGCAAGACTTTACCAAATCCTTCAAAGTCTCGACATTGACCAGAAACATGTGCCGACAACATGCACGAGTATCCAGCAGGACTTCCTTCCTAATTTTAATCTAATTAAGTTGCTGCCACCAGGGTTGCTGTCTTGTTCAATAAGGTCGCTCTCCTAGAGATATCAGCCCTACCAGAGGGCCAGAAGGTCACTGGAGGTGCTGCCTGCTGCCGAGTCAGGCAGGGCTCCTGCAGCGTTCAGGAAGCAGGTCAAACATGTTAATAGAACCCACTCCGAGGAAATCTCTGGTTCGACGGGGCCTATCTTCACTTCCCATGGCCCTCACAATACTACAAAAACTCTTCTTCCCCACGCTGTCCCTGGGAGGCCATTCAGCTGGCCACCTCTCCCTTAGAGGGGGTAAATGTGCAGGGGTTGGCGGGCCTGGCAAAACTTTAATGGGGCCTTTGCATTTTTAAATTGGCTCCCCGCCTCCTTGTGGCAGAGAGCCTGCCCCATTTCATTCCTGCTGTCGGTAAAATTCCTTGATTGCAGGACATGGTCGTGGAACGGATCCGCCACAGCGTCCTGCGATTTTAAAAGCCCTCCCATCTCGTTTCCCATCTCACCGCTGGCTGGTCAAATTCTGCCCTAGGTTGTCTTAGATGACTGAGGCTAATCTCCAGCATCAGAAAATGTCAACAAATCTATCAGGTTAGTAACTTAGCACAGAAGCTGCTGCATTCGGGCAGTATTAGTCCCTAATTCAAATCACGTTAAGATCATGTGATTTCTTCACAGCAACGACACAAACAGAAACACTTATTGGCTTTCTGAGGAATTAAAACATTTATTTTTCTAAAATTACCGAGGACCTCTTTGTTCTACAAATGCTCTACAGCTTATAACTGACCCATCAACCCTACCAGCTCATGCAGCAGATTACTGAAGTTAGGATTGCTATTTTTTGCTAAATCCAAAATTAGATAGAAGTTGCAAGACAATAAAGGATAGGTGATAGACTCATGTCAATAATTCTGATAATAAATCCTTTGAGGTTTTGTTAACTAGTATGTATTGGCACACCGTGGGAAATTTTATTACTATTTGAGGGGTAGGTTTTGCAAAATTTGCATTTGATGTTTTCTTTGTTGATTAAAAACTTCCTTGAAAACTTTAATCCATGACTCCACATTATAAAACACATCGGCACAAAGTGTTGTAGGTTTCATGTGCTAATGGATCTCATAACCATAGTCATACACTTGTCCAGTGAACCGTGCTAGGAAGTGTGTATGTGTGCAGAACAAGAATCCCCTAAGGCTATCGCGCTCTCAATGCTTTTCCATTTTGGATTCGGCTGAGTGCGGTGATTCCTCAGAGGGCTGTAGCAAGAGCCAAGTTAATGGCACCACTGTCTCAGCTGCCCAGGAGGGTAGGAGGAAGAGTGGAAGTTCTATAGTGGTAGAGGATTCCGTCAGGGAGCAGCCAGGTGTTTCTGCAGCCACAGACAAGACTCCAGGATGGTATGCTGATCTTCTATTGCCAGGGTCAGGGATGTCACAGAGCAACTGCAGGACATTCTTTAGGGGGAGGATGAACAGCCAGAGGTCATGGTTCACATTGGGATCAATGATGTATCTAAGAAAGAGGATGAGGTCCTGAAAGCACATTTTAGGGAGTTAGGAAGGGAATTAAAAAGCAGGACCTCAAGAGAAAGGATCTCAGGATTACTCCTGGTGCCACAGCCTATTGAGCATAAAAATAAGAGAATTGGGCAGTTCAACATGTGGCTGGGGAAAGTGAGGGCTTTGGATTTCCTGAGGCATTGGGACTGGTTCTGGGGCAGGTGGGACCACTACAAGGAGGACAGGTTACATCCTGTAAGGACTGGGACTAATGTCCTCATGGGGAGGTTTGCTAGTGCTGTTGGAGAGGGTTTCAATCAGATTGATTAAAGTTGAGTTTTGGTGAGTTAGCTGATGTGTAGTCTCAGTGCCCATGGGCCGGTGAAGAGAAAAAACCAGCCAGGGACATTGCATCCGTTCACTGCTCGTGCCCATGTAGCCCAGCACAAGTTACAACTTCAGGAGACAAGGCAAACAAATGTGAAGGGAAAAGATCTGTTTTTTTTTTACACAGGAAATACATTGGAATTAGCTTCTTAGCACCTACCCACTGGGGGGTATAACTATAAGGTTCATGGTGGGAGATATAGGAGGGGTGTCTGAGGTAGGTTCTTTACTCAGAGAGTGGTTGGGGTGTGGAATGGACTGCCTGCAGTGATAGTGGAGTCAGACACTTTAGGAACTTTCAAGCGGTTATTGGATAGGCACATGGAGCACACCAGAATGATAGGGAGTGGGATAGCTTGATCTTGGTTTCGGACAAAGCTCAGCACAACATCGAGGGCCGAAGGGCCTGTACTGTGCTGTACTGGTCTATGTTCTACCCCATTATCAGAATATGATTTCCTTAATATGTAGCTACAGATTCTTCCTATGTTGATAGTTATTTAGTTTTCAGCATGGTAAAGGTTAATAAGCTGCTTTAAGTCACTCGTGATCTGTTTGAATTTATTTTGACTGCAGTTAAGCGTTATATATCTCATCAATAAATTTAAATGAAGCTGAATAGGACATGCTGGAAAAACTCAGCCGGTCTGACAGCATCAGTAAAGAGAGAAACAGAGCTAACGTTCCAGGTCTGGGATCTTTCTTCAGAAACATTAACTGCCTTTCTCTCATCACAGGTGCTGTCAGACCTGCTGGGCCTGATTTTACCAAAACTTTGCACCCGTTTTCAGGCGCGAAATCATGGTAAAGTTGGGCGTCAGGCCTATACCGCGATCTGCACCCGATTCCGAGCAGATCGCGGCTTTACCAACACCCGATTCGGGTGCGGGTCCGGCCTGCACCCGAATCAGGCGGCCCGACGATTTAAATGCATTTGCATGCATTTAAACTGACTTAATGAACTGCGCGCCCAACCCTACCGCCAAATCCCACTCTACCGTCTTCTGGTGCGCTCCGCATTCGCGCTTTTAGCGACCTGCAGAATAAAAGTTTGAAGTCGTCGCTGCAGCTTCCGAAGAGCGGGGTCAGAGCTCCAATGGCTCCCTGACCTAGGCCATCCTCTGGTTGGGGAGGGGGGGGTGGGAGAAGGGTGAGGGGGCGGGACAGGAGGAGGAGGAGGACGGGACCCAGATCATCCTCTGGTCGGGGGGGGGGGGGGGGGGGGGGGGCGGGTCCGCTGCCAGTCTGCGGCCGATCCCTGCTCCCAGAGTGGATGTGCGGCCATGCCATCCCACAAAACCTTCAGGATGAAGAGATTCCTCACTGAGAAGATGAAGCAGAACCGGCCGATTCCACAGTGGATCCGCATGAAAACCGGCTACAAGATCAGTAGAAGTCCAAGAGGAGACACTGGAGAAGGACCAAGCTGGGCCTATAAAGGGATTCACCATCACTGGTACACTACCAGCCACAGCCATCTCTCCCGCTCTCTTGCCCCTGTAGGGAAGAGTAATCTGTGGAATCGGCCGGTTCTGCTTCATCTTCTTAGCGAGGAATCACTTCATCCTGAAGGTTTTGTGGGATGGCATGGCCGCACGTCCACTCCGGGAGGAGGGATCGGTTGCAGACTGGCAGCGGACCCCCCCCCAGACCAGAGGATGATCTGGGTCCCACCCCCCCACCAAACCCCCTCCCCCCCCCATCCCCCTCCCAGCCCCCCCCTCCTCATCCCACCCCCCACACCCCCCTCCTCATCCCACCCCCCCCCCCCCTCCCCCCCCCATCCCCCTCCCAGCCCCCCTCCTCAACCCACCCCCCCCCGACCAGAGGATGATCGTCAGAGAGCCGCTCTCTCCGCTTTCTGCTTCTTTTTTTCTTTCCCACCCGGGCGCGCTCGGTCAGATTTTTTTCAAACTGCGCATGCGCAGTTCAGAGCTCCGATCAGTCCGCCAGCGCTAAGCCCCGCACACAGCGCGAATCGGACCGGAGCCGGCAAAACGCGTATGGGCGCGCTGGAAAGAGGATTCCAGGCTCGGATCTATTTGGCACCCAGATTCGGCACTTAGGCTCAAAATGGTAAAATCAGGCCCGCTGAGTCTTTCTGTCTTTATTTCAGATTTCCAGCATCTGCAGCATTTTGCATTTGTCTGAACGAGCTAGGAACTGCTTTTTTATTTTCTTATCTCCCTTACCAATTCTTTCTTTGGATTTTTTCCATCCCATAATGTACAAAATAAATGAACACTTTTCAGTGCACTTCTCAAAATGTATCATCTTATATGATAATTGATTGTTTTTCACTGAATAGTGAGACCAGCAATGGTCATTGTCTATGGAACCATAGAATCCCTACAGTGCAGAAGGATGCCACCCGACCGATTGAGTCTGCACTGACAAAAATCCCATCCAGGCCCTATCTCCGTCACCCCACACATTTACCCCGCTAATCCCTCTACCTACACATCCTGGGAAACTAAGGGATAATTTAGCATGGCCAATCAACCTAACCCGCACATCTTTGGAGTGTGGGAGGAAACTGGAGGAAACCTGCGCAGACACGGGGAGAACGTGCAAACTCCGCACAGTCACCCAAGTGGGAATTGAACCCAGGTCCCTGGAGCTGTGAGGCAGCAATGCTAACCACTGTGCCACCCCACCGTTCTTCATGCAAACTCCACACAAGACAGTCACCCAAGGTTGGAATTGAGCCTGGGTCACTGATGCTGAGGCAGCAGGGCTCACCCTGTGCCACTGTGCCACCCTATTTATAATATATTATATTTCAATCTATAGTATTTTGAATAAATCTTGGCTGGCTCAGGGAATTTTATTGCCTGTAATAAATGTTGATTATTTGTTTCTGATCTTCTCCCATGCGTTTAAATCAAAAACAGAAAATGCTGGAGACCCTCAGTACATCTGCATTTGTGAAGAGCACAAATTAACATTTTGGGCATATCAGAAAGTAGAACAAAAGCTATTTTCCTTCCTTTCAGAAAACAATGGTCTGCACCTGAAACACCAACTTGTGTTCTTGACACAGACACCGCCTGTGGCACGGAAAGCTGCCAGCAATTTCTGTTTTTGTTTTGGACATCCACCTGTTTATAAAATATTGATGTGGAGATGCCGGCGTTGGACTGGGGTAAACACAGTAAGAGGTTTAACAACACCAGGTTAAAGTCCAACAGGTTTATTTGGTAGCAAAAGCCCATTCGGCCTCTGATATTCAGGTAAGCGTTCTCCAAGGCGGCCTTCGCGACACACGACAGCGCAGAGTCGCGGAGCAGAAACTGATAGCCAGGTTCCGCACACACAAGGACGGCCTCAACCGGGATATTGGGTTTATGTCACACTATTTCACATAAATATTTCTGCTTTTTTCCTCCTGAGTCTTTATCATGCGATCCTAGAATCAGAATTTATGTCACACTATTTGTAACTCCCACAGTTGCGTGGACCTGCAGAGTTTCACTGGCTGTCTTGTCTGGAGACAATACACATCTTTTTAGCCTGTCTTGATGCTCTCTCCACTCCCATTGTTTTGTTTCTTAAAGACTGGATTAGTTGTAAGTATTCGCATTCCAACCATTATTCATGTAAATTGAGTCTGTGTCTTATAAGTTCTGTTTGTGAACAGAATTCCCACTCACCTGAAGAAGGGGCTCAGAGCCTCGAAAGCTTGTGTGGCTTTTGCTACCAAATAAACCTGTTGGACTTTAACCTGGTGTTGTTAAACTTCTTACTATAAAATATTGTCCAGTGTCTATACTGTTGGTCCCCGCTTCCCTTGGATATAATCAATTACTTAACTATCATGCTGTGCTTATCCTTTATCTTGTTGCCTGCTTTCCCTGATGAACATCAGACACTACTCCCGTTTCTCAAACTACGTTTCATTGCTCTGACTCTACAGGGTCCCGAGAAACAACACGGATTGGAAAATCCACTATCTTGAATGTGTCTGGTATTGACATTTTGCATACTTAAGTGCCATGGCTTCTTCCATGTGCTATCTCCCCCTCACATTACATTTATTTATTAGTCACAAGTAGGCTTACATTAACACTGTAATGAAGTTACTGTTAAAATCCCGTGGTCACCACACTCCAGCGGCGCCTGTCAGGTACACAGAGGAAAAATTTAACATGGCACATCTTTCGGAGGAAACCGGAGCACCCAGGGGAAACCCATGCAGACACGGGGAGAACGTGCAGACTCTGCACAGTGACCCAAGCTGGGAATTGAACCCGGGTCCCTGGCGCTGTGAGGCTGCAGTGCTAACCACTGTGCCACCGTGCTGTCCATATAATGCTGCAAATTCCAACATCTGTGGTGGGTAAATTGTTGGAAGCTATTTTGAGAGACAGGATCTACAGGCATTTAGAGACGCAAAGACTGATTAGGGACAGTCAGCATGGCTTTGTGAGTGGAAAATCATGTCTCACAAATTTGACTGAGTTTTTTGAAGGGGTAGCCAAGAAGGTAGATGAGGGCAGTGCAGTTGATGTTGTCTACATGGACTTTAGCAAGGTCTTTGACAAGGTACCGCATGGTAGGTTGTTGCATGAAGTTAAATCTCATGGGATCCAGGGTGAGGAATCTAAATGGATACAAAATTGGCTTCTTGACAGAAGCCAGAGGGTGGTTGTAGAGAGTTGTTTTTCAAACTGGAGACCTGTGACCAGCGGTGTGCCTCAGGGATCAGTGCTGGGTCCACTGTTATTTGTCGTTTATATTAATGATTTGGATGAGAATATAGGGGGCATGGTTAGTAAGTTTGCAGATGACACCAAGATTGGTGGCATGGTGGACAGTGAAGAAAGCTATCTCCAATTGCAACGGGATCTTGATCAATTGGGCCAGTGGGCTGACAAATGGCAGATGAAGTTTAATTTAGACAAATACAAGGTGATGCATTTTGGTAGATTAAGTCCTGCCCTAGTTCACTCAGTTAATGTTAGGGCGTTGGGGAGAGTTATAGAACAAAGAGATCTCGGGATACATGTTCATAGCTCCTTGAAAGTGGAGTCACAGGTGGACAGAGTGGTGAAGAAGGCATTCGGCATGCTTAGTTTCATCGGCCAGAACATTGAATACAGGAGTTGGGACGTCTTGTTGAAGTTGTACAAGACATTGGTAAGGCCACACTTGGAATACTGTGTGTAATTCTGGTCACCCTTTTATAGAAAGGATATTATTAAACTAGAAAGAATGCAGAAAAGATTTACTAGGATGCTACTGGGACTTGATGGATTGAGTTATAAGGAGAGGCTGAATAGACTGGGACTTTTTTCTCTGGAACGTAGGAGGTGACCTTATAGAGGTCTATAAAATAATGAGGGGCATAGACAAGGTAGATAGTCTATATTTTTTCCCCAAAGGTAGGGGAGTCTAAAACTAGAGGCATAGGTTTAAGGTGAGAGGGGAGAGATACAAAAGTGTCCAGAGGGGCAATTTTTTCACACAGAGGGTGGTGAGTGTCTTGAACAAGCTGCCAGAGGTAGTAGTAGAGGCGGGTACAATTTTATCTTTTAAAAAGCATTTAGATAGTTACATGGGTATGATGGGTATAGAGGGATATGGGCCAAATGCGGGCAATTGGGATTAGTTTAGGGGTTTTAAAAAAAAGGGCGGCATGGACAAGTTGGGCCAAAGGGCCTGTTTTCATGCTGTAAACCTCTATGAGACTTAAGTTTCAATGCCAGTCTTTCCCTACTTTCCTGAAAGCCACAGTCAATATTGGGATGGGGTTTAATGACCAGCACTAATCAGGCATCATATCCAACTGACTTTCCTTCACATGGAGGCTCGATGGTGAAAACAGAGAGGCATGGCCGAGCAAACTATTTCTCTCTACAGATGATGCCTGACCAGAGGTTTCTGATCCTATCTCAAAAACATGTAACTTTTCAGCAGAGTCACAGGATAGCAATCAGCAGGGAAAACGTTGATGGATTTTCCTCCTTCCTAACCAAAGGAAACCGACATCAATTATTTGTCCTTCTCCAATTAGTTCAGTATGGACCATGGATCAAAGCAGAATCTTACATGATCTGCAGTTAAATAACACACCAATTGAATGTACGTACCCATAGAACCATCAGTGAATCTAATCTTACCCCATATAAATACATATACTTACACAAAACATTCATATCAACTTGATTTACATTTAATGTTTCAAATTTGGCTTTGTTAAAAAGCATGAATAACGAGTGCAGAAGATAACCTATCACACGTATCTCCTAAGCTAACAACTGCCATTTATACAGGGTTGTATATGGAGGGTGAATAATGGATACTGTGCCTTAAAGTGATTACAGAGCAGTAATCCAATCAAGCAGTGTTTGAGAACTTGAAAACAAAAATTGCAGTGGTTTATATAATTGTCATCTGAATCCTGAAATTATGTTGCTGCCTTGAAACTACTCCAGGTTACTGGTTTTTGAAAAAAACTATATGGTAAGCTTCGTAAAGTGATTTTATTCAATTTTGAGTACATTTCAGTGCCAACAACAGGTGGCGGAGCAGAAGGCAGTTGCCAGTGTATCTCATGCTGTTGATACACTGACTGAAAGATTAACAATTGTGTTACAATCCTAACCAAGAAATACTTTGCAACAAGTTATCATGCACTTCTACAGCCACTTTCCACACACACACACTTAATTCCATTTAGCATACTGTGATATTCCCTTTCAGTGATGTTATTACAATAAACAGTACTTGTGATCTATCTCTGGGCAGCTATTTTCACTGGTAACACATTTTGTTTTCTCCCTCAGTTCATCTTAATGTTATTGTTTTATCCCCATGCGCATTTCTTCCATTTGGGCACCAAAAACCACATTTCCAGCATTGTCCTTTTTTAAAAAAAAATCCATACTCTTCTTCTTCTCTCAGGTGTGCGTCAAAATCCGTGTTGGTGTGATATTCTCCAAGATTAGACACCCTTGCTCTCTTTCTCTCTTCCACCCCCTCTCAGGTACAGTACCTCTGTGTCTGCGTGTGTGTGTGTGTGTGTGCCTGTGAATTCACGGTGGGTGGATCTATGCACCTTTCATCCAGTCACTTACCTGGTTTCGACATCTGGTGCCGCCCACTGGAATCTGAAAGCATTCAGCCTAGGAAAAAAACTTTTTTTTTTACCTCCAGCACCTCACCCAACTGAAATCTGCATTTTCTCACACACACACACACACCTTTATATATAAAAAAATCATTCTTGTTTTTTTTTGGAAATTCTCTTATCAACTTGTACTCACAGTCGAGTCCCACTATATTTTTCAGAAGGAATTTTGATTTTATCCCCTCCTCCTCACCTTATGCAGTCCTGTAAGTCTCATGTAGTCCAGGTACATCGTTGGACTGCTCTCATCGCACCGGTTCTGCAGAAAGTGGAAAAGAGGAATTACCTGTAGCCCGGGTTCTGCCTTCAGACCGCACCGCACCGACTAGAAAGTCCAGTTTCGCAAGAAGAGGAGCCGGGAAGAGCCGGGGAAATATGTCACAGGAGACGGACAAGTAAGTGAACCTACTGGTTCTGGCTGTCTCTTTATCCACCGCTTTATCTCTCATGGTCTCTTCTTTTTCAACACTTCCACTCCCACTTTACCTCAGCAAACCTGACTTTTATCCACATATTTCCACTGGATCATAATTTTATGAACATTTTTTTTATTAGTTACTGGATTCTGCTCAAGTTTGCCCTCCCCAAAAAAAACAAAACACCAATCGGCCATTTTCTGACCAGGGATCCAAGCTGGAGTTTTTAAATTCTCCCCTCCCTCAGGAAAACAAAAAGAGAAACAAATGTTTTTGTTTAGTTTTGGTGATTCTCCCTCCCGCTGGTGTTGGGTGGATTTAGGCGGGGTGGGGTTTTTTTTTTGGAAGCGAATGTGCGGCTTCCCAATGCTGGGCCCTGGGTGAGGGGGGACTGAACCTGGCCAGTCTCCCCCCACCACCCCAACCTGGGGGAGGGGAAGGCTGTTACCTGGCTAGGCACCCCCCCAACCTTGGAGGGGGCTGTTACTTGGCCAGTCTTTCCTCCCTTACCCCCCACACCACCAGATCCTCACCTGGGGGTGGGGCTGTGTTACCTGGCCAGTTACCCCCACAGACCCTCACCTGGGTAGGGGGGGTAGTTATCTGGCCAATCTCTCTCCTGCCCCCTCACCTGAGGGGGGCTGTTACCTGCCCAGTCTCTCACCCCCTCACCTGGGGGGAGTGGTTATTACCTGACCAGTCTCACCCTCACCACTCAGACCCTCATCTGGGGAAGGGGGCTCACATTCCAGGTGGGCTCTCCGGGTGCGTCAGCATTGCGCCAACAATTTGTAGAGAAGGGGGGAGTGTGTGCAACCCCCACCCCTCCCTCGGGGGGGGGGGAGTGTGTGAGATACACAAAAAACCCCACAAAACCCTGGAGATACACAAAAAAAACCCCACAAATGAGGAGGAACCAACAATTGGAGTTTCCTGTCTGGGTTATTTATGATGTTCTGATCGACCACCTGTCCCCACCCCTCTTCACTGTTTTTAAAAGTAAAGTTGACATGATTTACAAATGGAGACTTTACTTTAGAACGAGCAAAGACACACACACACCCTCTTCCATATTGTGTGGAGTAATTTGAAACCACGACTATATTTCAAAACATGCAAATGCCACAATAATCAAAATCCTGCCTGAGGATTTGTTTCTCTCTCTGTTTGAGGGTCGTTGGAGTAAACAACTGGTCTCCAGTCTGCTGCTGGGGGTAAGGGGTGGGGATCTCGCACACCTTCTCCCCCACCCCCACCCCCACCCCCACCCCACCCCCACCCCCACCCCCACCCCCACCCCACCCCCACCCCCCCAGTGCAGGGTGGGTGGTCTCAAATACTCCCCCCCCCTCCCCCCGGGGGGTGTGGGGGTCTCACACACTCCCCTGATGGGTAGGGGTCTCAAACACTCTCCTCTGGTAGGTGGGGGTCTCACACACTCTCCCCTAGGGGTGGGGGTCACACACACTCCCCCCGAGGGTGGGGCGGGGGTCGCACACACTCCCCCCAAGGGTGGGGTGGGGGTCGCACATACTCCCCCCGAGGGAGGGGTGGGGGTCGCACACACTCCCCCCAAGGGTGGGGTGGGGGTCGCACACACTCCCCCCCCCCCCCCCCCTGAGGGAGGGGTGGGGGTCGCACACACTCCCCCCGAGGGAGGGGTGGGGGTTGCACACATTCCCCCCCCCCCCCCCCCAGGGGATGGGATAGGAGTCTCTCGCACTCCCCCCTTCTCTAACAGTTAACACCATCTTACCTTCTCTCCAGTGAGTGCAACATCCCTCTTGTATTTATTCCTTTGCATTTCACAATTCTGCAAGCTCGCCATTCTTTAGTTTGCGTTCATTCCTGACTCATTTTCTTTTCGTTTAAGCAATGTGCGGACAGACCCTCCGGTGTAAATATTTAGAATTTTGTTTAAAAAAAAGTCACTTACTTGCCTGGATATCTAATATGACAGGTGAAGGGATGGGAGAAGAGGAGAGGTTTCTTTATGTGAAGAACTTTAAAAGAGATCCCAGGCCACTGTCCAGGACTGAGGTTGAATTGGGTCAGAGTCTCTTTAATACTTCTCACTGTAATAAAAAGACAATATTCGTGTTTCTGGATACTAGCCTGGGGAATGACTGATTGTCTTTTCTCACATAGCAGTGGATCCCGGGGTAACTGCTGATGTTTTTCTTGTTTACTGCCACCTTCTCCCCACTTGTATAAACTTTGTTTTTGGTGGGGGAGGGGGTGAGTTGGGAGGCGGGAACCTGTTTTTAAAGTCACCGTGTTTTGCCTACATACCCCCTTTTTAAACTAACAGCTGTTGTGGGGTGTACTTTAATGTCCGCTGAAACCTCAACAGGTCCCGCCAGATAAATAGGAAAGGAGAGGAAAGCACCCAAAATAATCTTGTGGGGGATTAATGGGAGACCATTTGATCTTTGTTTGATTCCCCCTCATTTATCTATCAATCTTGTTTGATGTGGGGCTTCTTTTCCCATATTGACACATGTCAACTCTTAACTCATTGCAATAATGAGCTGGAAACAGCTGGAAATGCAACACTGATAGATAACAGCAGATCAGGCCTAAAGCTAGCATGCTGTCACGAGTCACTCCTGGAGCAGATGGGTAATGGTGTATAGTCCATAAATGGGTATTTAAAAGCAAAACACTGCAAGCGCTGCAAAGCTGAAATAAAAACAGGAAATGCTGGAAATACTTGGCAGGTCAGAAAGCATCTGTGAAGAGAGAAACCGTTAACATTTCACGTCTGTGATCTTGGTGGAAAATCACACATCTGAAATGTTGAGTTGAAGTGGGGGCGGCATGATGGCACAGTGGTTAGCACTGCTGCCTCACAGCGCCAGGGACCCGGGTTCGATTCCCGGCTTGGGTCACTATCTGTGTGGAGTTCGCACGTTTTCCCCGTGTCTGCGTGGGTTTCCTCCGGGTGCTCTGGTTTCCTCCCACAATCCGAAAGACGTGCTAGTTAGGTGAATTGGCCATGCTAAATTCTCCCTCTGTGTACCAAACAGGCGCCAGAGGGTGGCGACTAGGGGATTCTCACAGTAACTTCATTGCAGTGTGACAAATAAATAAACTAACTTTAAAAAAAAGGTCTCTCATTTTGAGACTGAGTGGCTAAGCAGGAACATCAGAGTGTTTCCTGCTGCGGACACTGAAGGGAAAACATGCCAAATCTTCTAGCACCAACCTCATTAATTATGCACTGGTATATTACACCATATTCCGTGGTAGGGTAGGCCTGGATGGTATGTAGTCCGTCATCGTGTCCGGATGCCGTATTGAAAAGGTGCTCACAACACTGACCCACTATTGGAGAAAGAAGATGGACCTCCTGAAAATGAAGATAGAATCTCTACCGTGCAGAAGGACGCCATTCAACCCATCGAGCTTGCACTGACAACAATCTCACTCAGGCCCTATCCCTGTAACCCCCTGTATTTACCCTGCTAATCCTCCTGACACTAGGGTCAATTTAGCATGGCCAAATCAACCTAACCCCCGCACATCTTTGGACTGTGGGAGGAAACCGGAGCACCCGGAGGAAACCCACGCAGACACGGGAGAATGTGCAAACTCCGCACAGACAGTGACCCAAGCCAGGAATGGAATCTGGGTCCCTGGCGCAGTGAGGCAGCACTGCTAACCACTGTGTCACCGTGCCGATAGATCATTGGGAGCATTCTGAGACGAGAAGATGGACCTCCTGAGAACAAAGGTGGATGTCCAGGAAAATTCTGAGGCTGGAAGCTGGACCCCTTCCAGGATACCAAATCTGGAAGGTCCACCTGACCCCTGACCCATTGCTGTGGTGTTCCAGGGTCAGGGGCTGCAGGCAGCCTCCACCCTGAACTCCGGAGGCAGCCTCAGACATTGATTTATTATTGTCACGTATTAGCAGACAGTGAAAAGTATTGTTTCTTGTGCACGATACAGACAAAGCATACCGTTTATAGAGAAGGAAAGGAGAGATTGTAGTATGTAGTGCTACAGTCATAGCTAGGGTGTAGAGACAGATCAACTTAGTGCAAGGTAGGCACATTTCAAAAGTCTAATGGCAGCAGGGAAGATGCTGTTCTTGAATCGGTTGGCATGTGACCTCAGACTTTTGTATCTTTTTCCTGACGGAAGAAGGTGGAAGGGAGAATGTCTGGGGTGCGTGTGGTCCTTAATTAAGCTGGCTGCTTTAACGAGGCAGCAGGAAGTGTAGAGAGAGTCAATGGATGGGAGGCTGGTTTGCGTAAAGGACTGGGCATCATTCACGACCCTTTGTTGTTTTTTGCGGACTTGGGCAGAGCAGGAGCCATACCAAGCTGTGATACAACCAGAAAGAATGCTTTCCATGGTGCATCTGTAAAAGTTGGTGAGAGTCGTAGCGGACATGCCAAATTTCCTTAGTTTTCTGAGAAGACTATGGTTCAGGTTGTTCAGGTGAGTCCCGATATCTGCACACCACGTTGTCCCAAATTTGCTTCCCATTGACATGTTTTCCCACTGGCATTGTGGGAAATCTGGCATGTGGAGGGCGGCGGGGTCGGGCCTTCCCATTATTGGGATGCAAATGAGGTTCACGCTGGCCTCTGGTGGGTTTTCCGTCCCACCATAATGGGCACCAGCAAAAGATCCTGCTGTAAATTCACATTGGCGTGAAACTGATTTCTGGCCTCCCATCATAATTCCCACTGTGCCCAACATCAAACATGTTGGCGGAGGCTTGGGAGAATTCCGCCTGTTAACTCTGTTTTTTGCTCCATGGGTGCTACCTGATCTGTTGAGTATTTCCAGTGTTTTTTGTTTTTATAAATGGATATGTAAAGCTGTTTTTTATTGCTGAGTTAAAAGTCTTTTTAGTTTTAATTTTAACATTAAAATCCAGGAGCCTCAATAGGCAGGGTAGATTTAGAAAAAAAAAGTTGGAATTGCCCTTTTACTTGGACCATCACTAACACGAATTGTTTTTTAAAAAAAATATGCAGTTAAGTGAAATCACAACCCACAGTTCATACAGTTTATTGAAATCACTCATGGGTCCGAGTGGCTGTTCTAAAAGTTTGTGTGTCATAGAAGCAGCTGTATTAAACTCTGTTTCCTGGGATTGTGGAGGTAGCAGTATAAGTCAGTCCTAGTAGTGACATATAGCATAGAGTCAACTAGGAAATATATAATATTGGTACAAGTACCAATTTTGATTAAAAAAGATAGACTGAAGCAGTTTCCAAAATACCCAAGGAGAAAAAGTAACAGCATCTTTTCAATTCTTTTATTTCAAATTTTCCCATTGACATTACTTTGGACAAGAACATGAGACAGATAACTGAATGCACCTGACAAATAAACAGTCAAATTTGGTGCTGAGAATCCAGTGCCAAGTGTTCTTTGCACTGGAGATGTGATTATATATATATTGTAGGCATGCATGTTTGTATCACAAACGCAGCAGGCACATATCTTGGTACCTGATTTTCAGTGTGACGAATGGAATATTTCTATCCCCCACCCCCCCAAAAAAAAAGCTGGGATGGATCAGTTCCTGCTGATACACTCAAAATATCAGCAACAAAATGGTGAAAATGGACGTGAATGACTGTTTTTGATTTTGACATTTGATTTGATTTGTTATTGTCACATGTATTGGAATAAAGTGAAAAGTATTGTTTTTTGCACGCTATATAGACAAAGCATACTGTTCATAGAGAAGGAAAGGAGAAATGCAGAATGTAGAGTTACAGTCATAGCTAGGGTGTAGAGAAAGATCAACTTAATGCGAGGTAGGTCCATTCAAAAGTCTGATGGCAGCAGGGAAGAAGCTGTTCTTGAATCGGTGGAACGTGTCCTCAGACAAGGTCATTACGTCTAGGCCACAATACCAATGGGTATGGATGTTTTGGTTTTGTTCCCACCTTTCTTGAAAAGGCTGATTCACAGTGGAGTATGGTTTGTAACTAGCAGTTGCCCTTTGTTATATTATTCAGACGGTTCCTTTGTGAGCCCTATACAGTTAACTGGGGGGTGCTTGTGGGGGGGGGGGGGGGGGGGGGGGCTGGAGAGAGCGGTTAGAGAGAGAAAAGTGATGAGCCCAATTCAGATTATGTGCATGGATTTAGCAGCAATCACTGAATAGTGCCTGAACTAAGGTTCAATCTTTTTTTTCTCCTTGGCTCACATGAGGCTGGATGTAGTGTTCAGTATGAAGGGCTATCAGGATGCAGTGTTAGCCAAGCATATATAATTAAGCACAGGTTATAAATTAATATCTGGCCTTTCTGGGTGGCATTTACTCAGTGAGAAATTTACATAACCCATTTTACTTCCTTTTTTAATAGATTGGGAAGAGAATACAGTTCCCACTTTCAAAAAGGGGAACTACGAACTTTTGTTTGCATTTCAATCCTGTGCAGGATTATTAACTTGATCGTTAAGAGTAAACATGAGTGGTTAGCGCTGCTGCCTCACAGCGCCAGGGACCCGAGTTCAATTCTGGCCTTAG
Organism: Mustelus asterias; assembly: GCF_964213995.1. Taxonomy (NCBI): domain Eukaryota; kingdom Metazoa; phylum Chordata; class Chondrichthyes; order Carcharhiniformes; family Triakidae; genus Mustelus; species Mustelus asterias. The sequence continues at coordinate 122,856,898 of NC_135807.1, forward strand.
GTGACTGTGTGGAGTTTGCACATTCCCCCTGTGTCTGCGTGGGTTTCCTCCGGGTGCTCTGGTTTCCTCCCACATCCCAAAGATGTGCAGGTTAGGTTGAATGGCCATGATAAATTGCCCCTTAGTGTCAGGGGGATTAGGAGGGTAAATATGTGGGGTAATGGGGATGGGACCTGGGTGGGATTGTTGTTGGTGCAGGCTCGATGGGCCGCCTCCAGCACTGTAGGGGTTCTACGATTCTATGAAGAGTATAATAAGAGACCAGTAAATAGCACGTCAACATGTATTCAGGCAGAAAAAGATCCTGGATGAGCAGCCTTCTTGCTGGTGAAGCTTCTTTTCACTCTCTCTAAGGCTTCCACATCTTTCTGGTAATGTGGCGACCAGTAAGACAGACTAATAATCTGCCTTATTGCTACAGAAATGTTGCTAGGAATCAGATAGAACCAGGTTGCTAAAATATTGAGCAGTGGTGTGCAGGATGCCCTGAGGCAATTCCATAGTATCGAAACAGTCTGTTCACATAAACCATCCCTTCTATTCTTGGCACTGCTTTTGTTTATGACTTTTCTTGCATTCAGCTTCTGTGGTGCTCACCAGGTTGACAGTTATTAAAATTCAGTCTCGTACTCAGGCAACAAAGCACTTTCCTCATAGTAACGTTAGATATTTTCTGTGTGGGATTTTTCTCAAATGTTTATCGAAGAGTTGGGAATTTCTTTGTCTTTATACGGGGTTCAAATCTTCTTGAAAAATTTGAGGTAGAACTTCTAACGGCTTACTTGATTCCTCATCGGAATTATGGCAGCGAATGGGAGAATCCCCGCTGAAAGTTCTGGCTTTATTCAAACTTGCATTGTACTGATACATCAACAAAGGTTGGCTTTCCCTATACTTTTTATTTAAAGTAATTGACTGAAAGCCTGTATCAAAGAGGGGCGATCACATAATTCATTGAGATTTTCAACAGGGTTTGTCAGCTGAGGATTTGTTAGAATGACCTATTTCTTTTTTCCCTCTTTTATAAGTGTTTTTGCCAATTTTCTTCCCCAATTTTCCTTATCCCACTGCCTTTCATGGGAATATAGTTCTTCAGATGCTGGAAGCATTTTGGTACCTAGGTACCTCTTCGTTCTTGAACAAAGTGTCAAAAGGCTGTCCAGTTGTAAATGGTGTTGTGTTTCAATTCAATTAGGCCCACGCCTCGAATATTGCAGGCAGTTCTGGTCACTACATTGCGGGAAGGACGTAATTGCATGAGAGAGGGTACAGGGGAGATTTAGAAGGATGTTGCCAGGAATGGAGAATTTTAGCTGAGAGGAAAGCTCAAACAGGCTGGAGATGTTTTGTTTGGAACCGAGGAGGTTGAGGAGAGATTTAATTGAGGTGTACAAAAATTGAGGTGCTTGGTTAAACTGGATAGGAAGCCAGTATTTCCCTTAGCAGAGAAGTCAATAACTAGGGGACCTAAAAATTTGGAGTCATTAACAGCATGATTAAAGGGGAGAGGAGGAGAATTTCTTTTCACCCAGAGAGTGATGGGTGCCTGAAAGAATACCTGAGAAGCAGAAACGTTCAGTACATTTAAAAAAAAACTTGGATGTATGCTTGAGGTACTGTAATCTACAGGGCCACAGTCTAAGAGCTGGAAAGTGGGATTAGGCTGGATAGTTCATTTTGAGCTGGCAGAGACAGAATGGGTCAAATGGCTTCCTTCTGTAAACTTTGTATGTTATGTTTCAATGGGATCACGATGCCAGGAAAATAATACCAAAACCAAGAAAGGGCTATTTGGGGCATCTCATCCCCTGGTATTTTGGGCAGGAAACCTGGCCAAAGAGCACTGGGAATCATAGAAAGTCTATTGTTCCTCAACTAACTCAGAATAGGATGGGAATTGTAGATCTAAAAGTTCAGGTATTCACTCCTAAGGGGATAGTACAGGTCAGGAAATTTCTCAGTTCCCCACTTCCGCCTTTGGGAAAAGTCCTAGGGGTTGGGTACAAAATGGAGACAGGCCTACCACCCTGGGCACAGATCGGAGACAGTACAGGGACTGCCAAGTGCCTAGGTGAGCTGTTTCTAAAGTCGGCCTTTGTTCTCTGGGACATCCCAGTTGTTTGCTCATATTTTAGACCTTTTAGCCCTTATTCCTAACTTCCTCCACCTGCTCCCATGCCAACTCTTGCCACGCACTCACGTCAATTGTCCCCATTCCCTCCATGTCAATTCATGCCCTTAATAGTCCCCTGTGTCAGCTTAATGCCAACTCATGCCAACACACTCACCACCTTTGCCCTGGTGAAAGTTGTCTGACTGCTACAACTGACATCCGTGCTCCAGGCAGGGGTTTAGACAAGCAAGGGTTCCTGTTATTGGCTATTCAGTAACCCCAGCTGAGAACTGTACATGTGTGGTTGTCAGGTGAGCATGTTTAGCGATGCTCGCTCCGTGATCAGCTGGCCTGATGCTGTTTGCTATCTAGACTTGCATGTGAATATTTATTATTTAGATGAGCTAGTGAGTGGGGAATGATTGTCTGGAACTATGATGTCTGTACCTTCAAAGGAGTGGGGGGCGGCGGTGGGGGGCTTGTTATTTTTCAATGTTTGGTTTACTACCTAATCTTCATAAAGTGAGTGACTGTAAGTCCTGAGTGAAGCTTGAGAAGGTAGCACTGAAAATTCTAACAGTGAACGAAATAAGTTATGTGACCAAATGCCCTTGAGTCTCACTCGTAAATACCACTTTCCACTGCAACCATTTTGCATGCAGGCCATTAGAAAGTGAGTGTTTTATTCTGATGCTTTATATTTAACTTAAGTTTTTCGAAATCATCTTTCAGTACAGAGATCCAGGTTCCCCCAGCTTGAGTCACTGTCTGTGTAGCGTCTGCACATTCTCCCCGTGTCTGCGTGAGTTTTCTCGGGTGCTCCTGTTTCCTCCCACAGTCCAAAAGATGCGCTGGTTAGGTGCATTGGCCGTGCTAAATTCTCCTTCCGTGTACCTGAATAGGTGCTGGAGTGTGGCGACTTGGGGATTTTCAAAGTAACTTCATTGTAATGTTATTTGTGACACTAATAAATGAACTTTAAATTTTAGCACTGGCAGCTTTAATTACTTGATTCTGTAATGAGGAACTAACTCTTCTAAGTTACCTGGTACCCTGCAAGGGCAGCTGAAAGCATTGGCTCTTGCTGATGTGTGGTTCCTTGCGGGTTCTACCCCTCCTCTGTTGTGTTCTCTGCCTCTCTCTCTCTCTCTCTTCCCTAACACCAGACTTTCTTGTGTGTCCGTCTCTCAATTCTTTCTTTCTTCTTTCCTTTCCTTCTCTTTTACTCTCCCGCTCTTCCCTCTAAGCTGTCTTTGTTACAACTCTCCTAAGTTTTCCTCCTTAACTCCTCCTAAGCTGCAAATAAACATTTGACGAATCCTTCTTGTTTCGATACTTCTCAAAGTTTTGACATCAATACCTTGTGCTTTGCTTCACTGATTCTGTCCAAAGACCTCAGAACTGTGGGGCATCTTACCTTATTCTGTTTTCCAGGCCTGACTCCATCAAGTCAATACTGGCTCTCCTATTTTTACTTATCCTTGGTATTATCTTGGATCATGGGTTGTTGTATAAGTTTACCAATTTAAAAAAATGTTAACTGTCACGAAGAGCCAGAAGCTTAGTGTGGCTTTTAATTGTGAGGAAATTGATCAAAAATAACCAGACGCAGACATGACAGATTTACTGTTTCAGTGCTTATTATTTAGCACTGCTGATAATCAATTTTCTATCAAAAGAAATCAGGAGTCTGATTGACTGAACAGGATCCACGTCCAACCCTCTGGCAAGGCAACTCCAGAGTTACATTTTTGAAAAGAAGTGAAAGAAAGACGTGCATTTATAGACTATCGTTCATGGCCACAGAATGTCTCAAAGTGCTTTACAGCTAATGAAATACTTTGGAAATGTAGTCACTGTTGTAGGAAAAGGGGGAGGCAAATTGCTCAGAGCAAACTCCCACAAACAGCAATGAGATAATGACCAGATAATCTGTTTTTGTAATGTTAATTGAGGAAGCCGGGTCACTGTGGAATACTCTCCTGCTCTTTTTTGAAATAGTTCCACTGCATCTTTCACATCCACCCGAGCATGTCGGCGGGGCCTTGGTATAACGTCTCATTCGAAAGACGGTATCTCCGACAGTGCCACACTCCCTCAGTGCTGCACTGCGGTGTCGTCTGCCTTGATTTTTGTGCTTGAACCTAGAACCTTGTTACTGGGCGAGAATGTTGCTCACTGGCACTTCTAACTTTCGTGCCTGGAATAACTCTGATTTTTTTCAAATTACTGCAATCTAATGAACTCTTTGCAAAGTTCAAAGTTTACTGTTTGTGACCATGTGCTTTTGTTTCACGCCCCAATTTTCTCCATCCTCTTTTTTTTATCTAAAGGCTTTGACTCCTTGCTGGCATGTGGTTCCATCTGGGTTTGTAGTTGTGATGATTCCCAAAGGGGGTTCCCCTCATTCTCTCAGAAATGAGTCTTCAGTGTTCTCCTAGCAGCTTAGTTGAGACACATTGACAAAAGCCTAGTTGCAGGTCGGATATCCTCCCTCACTGTCAAATACATGCTAAAAAACTGGAGGAAATTTGCTGACTAAATGCAATGAAATGAGTCAAATCATCTTCTGAGTGAAACATGAACAGGGTTTAGTGTCCATGTACACTTCACTTTCACTGGGGCTAAATTGTATAACTCATGCATTTGATTTGTTTATTGATCTGATTTATTATTGTCACATGTATTGGGATATAGTGGGAAGCATTGTTTCTTGCGTGCTATACAGACAAAACATACCGTTCATAGAGTACACGGGGAGAAGGCAAGGATAGGGTGCAGAATATAGTGTTGCAGTTACAACTAGGATGTAGAAAACGATCAGCTTAATATATGGTAGATCCATTCAAAAGTCTGGTGGCAGCCAGGAAGAAGCTGTTCTTGAGTTGGTTGGTATGTGATCTCAGACTTTTGTATCTTTTTCCCAAAGGAAGAAGGTGGAAGAGAGTATGCCCAGGATGGGTGGGGTCCTTGATGATGCTGGCTGCTTTTTCAAGGCAGCGGGAAGAATCGATGAGTCAATGGGAGGGTAATTTACATGATGGACTGGGCTACTTTCCCAACCCTTTGTAGTTTCTTGCAGTCATGGTAAGAGCAGGAAGCTCTACCAAGCTGTGATACATCTGGAATGGATGCTTTCTATGGTGCACCTGTAAAGGTTGGTGAGAATCATAGCAGACATGCTGAATTTCCTTAGCCTCCTGAGAAAGTAGAGGCGATGGTGGGCTTTCTTAACTATAGTGTCAGCGTGGAGGGACCAGGACAGGTTGTTGGTGATCTGAACACCTAGAAAATTGAAGCTCTCGACTATTTCCACTTCATCACTGTTGAAGTAGACAGGAGCATGTCCTCCACTGCACTTCCTGAAGTCCATGACTACCTCCTTCCTGTTACTGACATTGAGGGAGAGATTATTGTTGTCGCACCAGATTCTCTATCTCTTTCCAATACTCTGTTTCATCTTGTTTGAGATCCGACCCACTAAGGTGGTGATCTCTGGTTGCTGGTCTGCTAATACAACAGCTACACTACACCATTAGAATAGCTGTTCAAATATTGCTCCAAATAGTAATCGATTAATTCTCTTCTTTTGCCAGCAGTAAGCGCTTGGTGGTAGTATTACAGAATGACACAAACCTCCATCCCAGACGTGCTTATACAAGTGAAGATGAGGCCTGGAAGTCGTACCTTGAGAATCCATTGACAGCTGCTACGAAAGCCATGATGAGCATCAATGGTGATGAAGATAGTGCGGCTGCCTTAGGATTGCTTTACGATTACTACAAGGTCAGTCTGCTTATACATTACCAGTTACTAGTTTCTGCTCAGTCTTCCCTTCTGAATTGCTGTTAAATTCACACTTTGAATTTGTTCTGTCATTAGGTTCCTCGAGACAAAAGACTTATGCCAATTGGGAAAGTAGCTGATGCACAGGATGATCAAGAGAAAAGGTACATTTATTATTTTCACAATCTTCTGGCGGTGGAGGGTGTTGGGACTGACTCTGTAGATACGTGGACTGGAGTAGTGGTAGGTGGGAATCGAATAGTTGAATTAATGAATTCCTGGCCCAGGTTCCAGGTGCGCAGTGCTGTTTAGAAAGGTTGAATTGCTGTGTTGACAATCTCTAATGATGTTGCTTCTCCAAACCTCGGTGCAATCCTCCACAATTCAACAAGGTCGCATGAGGTTCCTTACGATCCACATCTAGGGATATTCCCCCAGAACTGGCATACGATCTGGCCTAGCATGAGGCTACATGGAGAACAGAATAACATAGTGGTACAAATGTGGAGAGTGGAATGTGCAGGCCTGTGCCCCCAGCCTGCAACGACTAAACTAAGGTGCAAGCTCCAAGCTTATAGTGTGTGCATTGGTGTTAACATGGTTATCTTGCTACAAGCATTGGATGATGTATCACCTTTTATGGTGAAATAAACCTTTTCTCTCTAACAAAGGACTGAGAAAAGTGAACAGGGCAGAGTGCGTGCTCTTGCTTTCCAGACAGGGCGTCACTCCACACACAATAGTTGAAGTTTCTTCCCTTCACACGGGTGAGATTCTCGTCAAAATGAATGTACTGTTTGCCTACGGAACTGATCAGTCCCTCCCACATCAGGGAAACCTTCTCTCCTATCACTACCAGTTAATCAGTGATCTGTACAACGCTGGCTTCCACCAAAGCTAACTTATGAAAACCCACAGAGACCCAGGGAAAAAACGCAGGGATAGAATAACCATGGAGGGATTTAAAGACAAATACAGTTTGACACCAAGATGGACAAAGCTTAGAATCATAGAGTCCCTACAGTGCAGAAGGAGGCCATTCGGCCCATAGAGTCTGCACCGAACACGATGCCACCCAGACCCCTCATATTTATCCTGCTAATCCCCTGCCACTAGGGTTAATTTAGCATGGCCAATCAACCTAACCCACACATCTTTGGACTGATGGTATTATTTATTGAATGCCGGAATTATTAATGATATAAGACTTGATATGGAAGGCCGATACAAGTCAGCAATGAGAGTTCTCTGTCCGCTTGATAGGGTGAAATGGAACAAGAATCATAGAAGAAGCACTACAGTGCAGAAGGAGGTCATTCGGCCCATCAAGTCTGCACTGAGACTCTTTCAGAGTATCTTACCCAGTCCCTCTCCTCTGCCCGATCCCATAACCCTGCACATTTAGTATGGCTAATCCACCTAACCTTCACACCTTTGGAGTGTGGGAGGAAACCGAAGCACCCGGAGGGAACCCACGCAGACAAGGGGAGAATGTGCAAACTCCACACAGATAGTCACTCAAGGCCAGAACTGAACCCAGGTCCCTGGTGCTGTGAGGCCCACTATCTCACTCATTAACAGGAGCTCGGATTTTAAAGTTTAAAAAGTTATATTATTGGTCACAAGTAGGCTTACATTAACATTGCAATGAAGTTACTGTGAAAATCCCCTAGTCACCACACTCCTGTTCGGGTACACTGAGGGAGAATTTAGCACGGCCAATGCACCTAACCAGCACGTCTTTCGGACTTTGGGAGGAAACTGGAGTACCCGGAGAAAACCCATGCAAACATGGGGAGAATGTGCAGACTTCGCACAGACAGTTACCCAAGCCGGAAATTGAACCTGGGTCCCTGGCGCTGTGAAGCAGCAGTGCTAACCACTGTGCCACCGTGCTGCCCACTTCTTAAAGATTTTATAAGTACAGGTAATTGCATCTGGCCAGCACGGGGATTGAACCAATGATCTGGGCATTATTAGAACGACATTCTAACCATCTGTGGTAAATGGCCAACAGCTCTGGCAACTGTTTAATTTTATCCTGATAAGACAAAGCCAGTTGTTGCTCTGCCACTGCTGTTCCCTCCTCCCAACTGGAAACAGCTGGCTAAACAGGCCAGTAATCAAAGCTAAGAATTTATTGGTTTATATAACTCAACGAATACGTGCCCCGATGATTAATAGTGTTAAATGTCAGAAGAGCCGCTGATGTATTTGAATCATGCCATTTGCAGTTGAAAGCAGCTAGGTTCCAAGTAAAATGAAAGTGTGAGAATGCGGGAAGTGTGAGCTTAGTGAAGTGAAAAGACAGGTTAACAGTCCTGATGTATCATCCATCAGGATATAATCAGTAGGGAAAGACTACTCCATTCCAACACTGCCAACAAAATTGTCACTTTGTTATTCAAATTACTTGAACGTCCTGCGTACTCTCAAAATGTGCAAATGCCTTTGAGGGTGCTAATGGCTTCAGTCAAACAAAGGAACAGCATCCTTAATGCAAAGTATTGAGTTTAGGAGACCCATTCACACTTGCCTTATCCTGACCTGCATAGAACACTATCATCAATGTATAAATGAAACTAACATTCAGCGAGGAGCACTTTGCTTTGTACTGAAATATTTTAAAAATGTTGCTTCATTTAATTCAATGTTTAACATTGGAAGTTGATGTTTGGCAAATCATACCTTCTATCCAATTAAAGTGTAATTTAGACTTAGAGCTAACGAAGATCCTCTGAAGTAAAAACTGAAAATGCCGGAAAAATTCAACACCTCTGGCAACTCTGGAGAAAGAAACATCTATTAACTGCCCGAGTCCGTGTGACCCTTCTTCAGAGGAGCGACTGAGGTTCCAAATTTGGAGATTTCTGACGGAAATTACCTGTGTTGTGTGCTTGAGAAAATTCCTCCCAAAGTAATGGGGAAGCTTGATCCGATCTAGACTCCGGTTTATAATATAGCAATGTAATTTGCCTGAAGTCAAACTGGTGGCAAACAAAAAATACCCATTCAGGAGCATTCCAAGTCATTGGGCATCATTTTCTTCTGATGACAGAGTGGCTGGCAAACCACATTGCTGACCTGTATGAGTCTTACTTGTATCCAGGGAAAATGAAGGTACTTAAAAGAATCAAATTCAACTTCGGAGATTCAACTGGACATATATAGTGCGGCAGATGAATCACTGTTTCATCATTGCCAGCGAAGTTTTTATTCCACCCTGCAGTGGGCGTGCAACTGGACGAGTAAGAGATCAAGGGCTATGGGGTGGGGGTGGGAAGTAGGATCAGAGTATTAATTTTGATGATCAGCCATGCCACGATCAAAATGAATGGCAGAGCAGGCTCAAAGGGCCGAATGGCCTACTCTTGCTTCTGCTTTCTATGTTTTAACCCCAGAGACCTGGACTAATAATTAGGGGACATGAGTTCAAATTCTGCCATGGCAACTGGTGAAATTTAAATTAAACTAAATCAAAATAAAAATGTGGAATGGAAAGCTGGTCTTAATAATGATGATTATGTAATTACTGGATTGTTGAATTCCGCTGCTTCATGAATGTTCTTTTGGGGAAGGAAATTATGTTGTTTCTACTCAGTCTCGCCTATATGTGATTCCAGATCCAAAGCAATGTTGTTGGCTCTTAAGTGTCCTTTGAAATGGCCTACAAGCCACTGAGTTGTATCAGCTAGACTGGGCCTGTAACTGGTGATAGGGGCACCATCAAGAGGGGAAAAAGCTACTTGACCTCATTCTCACCAGTTTACCTGTGGTAGAGGCCTCTGTCCATGCCATTATAAGTAGGAATGACCACCTGACGGTCCTTCTGGAGATGATGTCCCACATTCAAGCTAAACAGACAATCAATCCATCATGTTTGGGACATGGCTGTCATATTAAATGGGATAGATTCAGAGCAGAATTGGTAGCTCAAAGACACTATTCATAGAAACCCTACAGTGCAGAAGGAGGCCATTCGGCCCATCGAGTCTGCACCGACCACAATCCCACCCAGGCCCTACCCCCACATATTTACCCGCTAATCCCTCTAATTTACACATCTCAGGACTCTAAGAGGCAATTTTTAACCTGGCCAATCAACCTAACCCGCTCATCTTTGGACTGTGGGAGGAAACCGGAGCACCCGAAGGAAACCCATGCAGACACGAGGAGAATGTGCAAATTCCACACAGACAGTGACCCAAGCCGGGAATCGAACCCAGGTCCCTGGAGCTGTGAAGCAGCAGTGCTAACCACTGTGCTACTGTGCGTCAGCAGCAGCAGAACTGTATTCCACCATAATCTGTGGCCTCTGCTATAAATCTTTGGAGGCAGAAGTCTCTTCACTAAAACCCCTTTATTTACAATTCCAACCACAGTACACAGAGTGTGAGCAATCAGCAGTCTACCTTCAGGAGTGCCAGAGGAACTGACACTCCCGGTTGAGTACAAGGAAAAGACTCCCTGATTGGCCAATCAATTGACTCCTGAATCAGGAAGTTCATATTCCAATAGGCCAACCTCAATGGCCTGATTGAAGTCATTACAACCTCACACATGGTATAGCCCTCGCTGCACTATTACCATCGAGTTAGGGGGTCCAACCTGGTTCAATGAGAATTGCAGAAAAACATGTCTGGAGTAGCACCAGGCATACCCTAAAAATGAGGTGCTTGGTGAAGCTACAACACGGGTGACATATATGTGAAACAGTAGAAACAGCATGCCATAGTCAGAGTTGAGTGACCCTGCAACCAGGGGATCAAATCAAAGTTCTGCTGTCCTACCACATCCAGTTGTGAATCAAGGTGATAATTAAACATCTAATAAGAGCACGAGGCTCCCCAAACATCCCCATCCTCAATGATGGTGGAGCCCCGCACATCAGCGTAAAAGGTAAGGCTAAGGTTTTTGCAGCCGTCCTTAGCTGCTTCATCAATGACCTTTGCTTCTAGGGAACAATTCCCTGGGAAAGCTGGGAATGTGGAGTGTTTCCTGCTACAAAGGCTGAGGGAAAAGGGGCAAATTCTTGCCCCAAACTCATTAATTATGCAATTGAGTGTGTTTGCCCTGTTCTGTGGTGGGGCAGGCCTGATGACACAAACTCTGTGAGAAGTCTCACAACACCAGGTTAAAGTCCAACAGGTTTATTTGGTAGCACAAGCTTTCAGAGTGTTGGAGATTTGGTAGCACAAGCTTTCGGAGATTTTGCAAGCCCAGACAAGTTGTAGGGGTTACAGATAGTGTGACATGAACCCAAGATCCTGGTTGAGGCCATCACTAATTGTCCTGGCTGGAGACAATACATATCTCTAACCTGTGCTTAACCCTCTCTCCACTCACATTGTCTGTACCTTTAAGATTTGATTACCTGTTAAGACTCGCATTCCAACCATTATCTTGTAAATTGAGTTTGTGTCTGTTTGTGAACACAACTCCTCACTCACCTGAAGAAGGAGCGACACTCCGAAAGCTTGTGCTACCAAATAAACCTGTTGGACTTTAACCTGGTGTTGTGAGACTTCTTACTGTGCTTACCCCAGTCCAACGCCGGCATCTCCACATCATGACACAAACTCTACCCTCCTATCCGGGCACTGCATTGAAAAGATGCCCAACATCACTGACCCACTATTGAAGAAAGAAGGTGGACATCCTGAAAATGAAATCGGATCTCCGGAAACATTCTGAGGCTGGAAGATGGATCCCCCAAGAATGAAGATGGTACTCCAGGAACGTTTTGAGGCTAGAAGATGGACTCCTTTCTGGACACTGAATCTGGAAGGTCCACCTGTTGGTAAGAGCATAAGGGCCAGCACGGTGGCATAGTGGTTAGCACTGGTGCCTCACCGCCGGGGACCCGGGTTCAATTCCCAGCTTGGGTCACGGTCTGGGTGGAGTTTGCAGAGTTTTCTCCGGGTGCTCCCGTTTCCTCCCACAGTCCTACGATGTGTGGGTTAGGTTGATTGGCCATGCTAAATTGCCCCTTAGTGTCAGAGGGATTAGCAAGGTAAATACCAAGGGTTATGGGGATAGGGCCTGGGTGGGATTGTTGTCAGTGCAGGCTTGATGGGCTGAATGGCCTTCTTCTGCACTGTAGGGATTCTATTTTTTCTATGAACTGGGAGCAGGAGTAGGCAGTTGAGCCCCTCAAACCTGCTCTGCCATTCAATACGATCTTGGCTGACCTCATCTTGGGCATCATCTCCATCTTCCTGCCCACTCCCAATAACCCTTCATCCCGCTATTAATTAAAAACCTATCTCTCTCAAATTTGTTTTGTGTTCTGGCATCCACTGCACTCTAGGGTAGAGAATTCCACAGATTCATGACCGTTTGAGTGAAGTCATTCCTCCTTATTTCTGTTTTAGACCTGCTACCCGTTGCTGGCAGCCTCCATCCTGAACTCCTTTCATTTGATTTATTATTGTCATGTGTATTGGTATAGAGTGAAAAGTATTGTTTCTTGCACGCTATACAGACAAAGCATACCGTTCATAGAGAAGGAAAGGAGAGTGTGCAGACCGTAGTGTTACAGTCATAGCTGGGGCGTAGAGCAGTGGTTCCCAAACTTTTTTCACTGGGCCGCACTTTCGGAATAAAAATTTGCTCGCGCCTCACCAAATTTTTTCTTGATAAGAAATACATTCAAAAACAAAAAAAAAAACAACTCCTAGCAGTGCTTGATTCATAACATAGAACACAACTACTTTATAATATGATCATGGGACATCCAGAAAGTATAAAATAATGCTTGTTTAAACCATGTTTAAATGTTTCGTTGATTGTCCTTGAATCTTCCCGCCACACTTGCCATCCTCTCTCGCCGCACCAGTGTGGCGCGCCGCACCCTTTGGGAACCACTGGCGTAGAGAAAGATTAGCTTAATCCGAGGTAGGTCCATTCAAAAGTCTGACAGCAGCAGGGAAGAAGCTGTTCTTGAGTCGGTTGGTACGTGACCTCAGACTTTTGTATCTTTTTCCCGACGGAAGAAGGTGGAAGAGAGAATGTCCGGGATGTGTGGGGTCCTTAATTATGTTGGCTGCTTTGCTGAGGCAGCGGGAAGTGTAGACAGAGTCAATGGATGGGACGCTGGTTTGCGTGATGGATTAGCTGCATTCACGACTTTTTGTAGTTTCTTGTGGTCTTGGGCAGAGCAGGAGCCATACCAAGCTGTGATACAACCAGAAAGAATGCTTTCTATGGTGCATCTGTAAAAGTTAGTGAGAGTCATAGCTGACATGCCAAATTTCCTTAGTCTTCTGAGAAAGTAGAGGCATTGGTGAGCTTTCTTAACTATAGTGTCAATGGATGGGAGGCTGGTTTGAGTGATGGACTGGGCTTCATTCACGACCCTTTGTAGTTTCTTGCCGGGGCAGCCACAGGTATTGTTCAGGTGAGTCCTGAATTCAGCACCCCACTTCATTCCAGATGCGTTTTGCACCAGCGTGTTTTCCTGCTGGTGCTGCAGAGAATCGGCCATGGATGGTCAGGCCTTCATCTGCATTCCATTAATAGGATACAAATGAGTTGGACACTGACCTTCAGTGGATTTATCAATCCACTGTGGTGGGGAGCAGTGGAAGATCCAGCTGTAAATTCACACTGGTGTAAAACTGATTTTTGGGCCTGAATTGGCTGATCTCTGCTGGGGCAACAACTGGGCTTTGCAGTTAGTTGTGGTGCTAGATGGGCAAAATCAGTTATAGTTTCAGCTTTTGACCCAATTGGCGCATAGTGAACCCTCTTTGAAAGTCTATATTGGTACAATATTGAGGCTCACACATAAAGAATTATCACTTGAGCCAGGAATTGGAACTGATCCTATTGCTCATGGAACTGTTTTTAATTAAGAGGAAGCATTTTTATTTATCATATTGTCAAAATCTATTTATTTCTTTTATTGTTGAAGTGTTTTTCTTTTCATTTTCTTTCCTGATGATGTTTATTGCTTGATTGAGTATTGTCTAGTCTCTGGTTCCATGACGCAAGTCACCATCATTTGTTTGAATTGACAGCATGTGTTGCTGGACTGTTTGATGGGAGAGCTTGGGTCAGTATTACAGATAAGCCCCAGTCAAGCTTCATCCAACCATGTGCATGCAATTCTGACTGGGGGTCATTAGATGGCCATCAAGCATGAGAACTCTGGCAATCTTTTGTTTTTGTTTTCCTCCCTCACCCATGGGTGGCAAGAGCCACAGCTCCAACTCAACACGGATTGAGCCTGGGACCTTTCCGATGCATGACTCGGCTAATTAAATCATTGACCAAGGGGAGGGAAGAAGTTGACAAGTTTGGGGGAAAAAGAACAAAACGTCTGTTCATGTTCATAAATTCTAAAAGAAGTTAAAGAAATGACGGAGAATATGACCCTATTATGTCACTGCCGCTCCATGTTAACTATAAGCCCATAAGACCATAAAATACAAGAGCAGAATTAGGCCGTTTGACCTGTTGAGTCTGCTCCGCCATTCAATCATGGTTGATAAGTTTCTCACCCCATTCTCCTGCTTTTTACCTGTAACCCTTGATCCCTTTACCAACCTAGAACCTATCTATCTCTGTCTTAAATGCACGTAATGACTTAACCTCCACAGCCTTTTGTGGCAATGAATTCCATAGGTTCACCATCCTCTGGCTGAAAAAATTCCTCCTCATCTCAGTTCTAAAGGGTTATCCACAGAAGCCGTGGGTGGCATAGTGGTTAGCACAGCTGCCTCACAGCGCCAAGGACCTGGGTTCGATTCCGGTCTTGGGTCACTGTGTGGAGTTTGTTCATTCTCCCCGTGTCAACGAAGGTTTCCTCCGGCTGCTCCGGTTTTCTCCCACACTCCAAAGATGTGCGGGTTAAGTTCATTTGCCATGCTAAATTGCCCCTTAGTGTTATGGGGGGGCTTAGTAGGGTAAAAACATGGGGTTACGGGGATAGGGTCTGGGTGGGATTGTCGACAATGTAGACTCGATGTGCCGAATGGCCTCCATCTATACTGTAGGGATCCTAGAGATTCTATATCCCTTTACTTTGAGGCTGTGCCTTCGTGTCTCCTACTAAGTATAAGTGATGTTGTTTTCTTTGAATCCCGTTTCAAAAGCTCTTATTCTCACAACATTTTTTCCTGTGCCTTGATTTATCAGAAATTGCCTCGCATCATCTGATAATCAGAACGATCTAGAAGTCCATGACAATCGAGTGCAAGTTCTCAAGTCCCTCCCAGTGAACCTGTCCTTGCACCCGGAGCATTTGGACGCCTCAAAGCGGGGGGAGCCTTATGGCGCGAATCCAGCTGAGAACACGCCTGTGTCGGTGGCAGGGGTGGCGGTGGTGAGCATCAAAACGGAGGGTTACCCCACCAGCTACTCGGGGACAATGACTCCCACTGTGCACTATAGCAGAGCCGAGAGCGATGAACAGAGAGGGGTGATCTTTGAACCGAACCTTGGCAGCAGCCAGTATGAAGTGTTCACTGTCACACACACCAACTACCTCAAAGATGACCAGCGCAGCACACCTGACAGCAGCTACAGTGAAACATTTAAGGATGGAACAGTGGAAGTAAGTTGCGGTTTCAAACTAAACCGATACGTACCTCTGATATGTTACACTTATGAAAATATGCTTCATTCCACCAAGATTTTGTACATTAGATACATTAAGGGCCACTTTCTCCATGCCATGGCTGTGGTTGGATGCTGGGTCAATCGAAAGTTTCAAGAGTATAGTTGATACATTTTTGTTGCGTTGGGGTATGTAGCAAAGACGGTGAAATGGAACTGAGGTACAGGTTAGCCATGACACAACTGAAAGATAGAACAGGCTGGAGGGGCTGAATAATCATCAGCCCTATCTTCTATTGTCAATGAAAGGGCATATCTAGGTCATGTTGAGATGGCTTTTGGCATTAAATGACTGAACTAACCATATATAATACAGGTACAATACCTCAGACCCAGCCGTCTGAAAACCAGAGATGTCAAAAAGTGGGCATTTTTAGAAGCTGCCATGCATGAATTTTAATTTTTAGTCAATTGGTAAACTAACTTGGCTGCTTGTCTGGCTTGGTACTGCATTGGCGCGGTGGTGTGCCGGACCAGATATTGGCTTTGCTCATTGGACTTTTCCTGCACTTTGCGTGGTCCCAGTGACCCTTGACCCCCCCCCCTCCCAACTCAGATTCACCTGACCCAGTTTGAACCTTCCAGGCTGACCCTGCCTCAATGCCCGACCCAAAAGCTGCCACTGTATATTAATGTTCTGCTCTCCTAGCCCCTATCCACACCACACTTATTTCATTGATCACGCTGGGAAATGAGTTCTTTGTGATTGCCTTTGACACCTGCACTTCAGTTAACATTAAATCAGGATTGGATTTGTTTTCAATTCTTTGCCCTTTTTGCTACTTGCCTCTGAAAACTGCCAACGTGATATTTGGTGTTGGTTTTACAACGGTTCTTCCTATTCCAAACAAAGAATCTTCCTGTCTTATCTGGGTTGTTGCAAAACCTGTCTGAAGAAATGAGAAGCTTGGAAAATAAAGGTTAAATTTTAAAAGCAAAAATGACCACACCTCTGTGGACATATACACAGTTATTTGTGTACACTCAGTGATTTCATTAGCTTAACCTGCAGCTTTCCAATCCCAGAGCAAGTCAGTGAAAGGCATGTGCGGAAAACTGCCGCACATGGATATAAACTATTTAACATTTAGGGAGCAAATGAACAGGTTTTCCCCATGTCTGCGTGGATTTCCTCCGGGTGCTCCGGTTTCCTCCCACAGTCCAAAGATGTGCAGGTTAGGTTGATTAGCCATGGTAAATTGCCCCTTGGTGTCAGGGGGATTAGCAGGGTAAATACATGGGATTAAGGGGATAGGGCCTGGGTGGGACCGTTGTCGGTGCGGACTTGATGGGCCAAATAGCCTCCTTCTGCTCTGTAGGGATTCTATGTTCCCCTTGAAGGAAGGGTTAAGAAACAGAGGACACCAATTTAAGGAGAATGGCAAAAGAACCAAAGATGACAAGTCATTAGGATTTAGATCTACCTGAGAGTGTGTTGGAGGCTGATTTAATAATGACTTTCAAAAGGGAATTGGATAATTATCTGAAGAGAAAATGATTTTCTGGGTTTGGTGGGAAACGACAGAAAAGTAGGACGAGTTGGGCTGCCATTGCAGAGAGCTGGCATGGACATGATGGGCCAAATGGCATCTTGTATGTTGTGACCATTTTATGATAACCTCAATTTTCAGTATTTAGCAATTTATTTGATGTACAACTGAACCCAACTGAGTTTAAATCCCATTTTAATATTTAGAAATTTTAAAGGACTGTTTCAGATGAATCATTTTATGATGAGAGGAATATTTTAATTCCAATGTAGCAATAGCTCTTTAAATATAGAATGGAGTAAGATGTATGTTATTATTTTCTTTCTCATTGGGAGTTTACTCCCAATTGTGGAACAATAATTTAGTCGGATTATTTAGGAATACGAGAAACATTCCAAAGATGAATTTATGCAATGGTTTTAGTGTCAGTGGAAAATGATTTCAACTTCACATCAATGTCTAAATATGTGACCCTGTGAAGGGGATAATTCCTCAAGCTTCATTTTGACTTTGCATGGCGATCAAATCCAATGTGCAGTCAAAAAAATTTTCAGAATGTGGATCATATTTATTTTTCTAAAAGGACGAGTACATTTGTAGACCTACCAGTTGTTCCATTAATTACTCGGAGAGCAGAGGTTCTCCTCTTCCCACTCTATAAAGCAATTGAATTAATGACTTTCAGGGCAGCACAGTGGTTAGCACTGCTGTCTCACAGCACCAGGGACCCGGCCTCAGGTGACTGTCTGTGTGGAGTTTGCACATTCTCCCCGTGTCTGTGTGGGTTTCCTCCGGGTGCTCCGGTTTCCTCCCACAGTCCAAAGATGTGCAGGTTGGGTTGATTGGCCATGCTAAATTGCTCCTTAGTGTCAGGGGGAGTGGCGGGGTAAATACATAGAGTTCCGGGAATAGGGCCTGGGTGACATTGTTGTCAGTGCAGGCTTGATGGGCCGAATGGCCTCTTTCTGCACTGTAGATATTCTATGATGTGTGTGTTCAGCATGTACAGAGCATCCCGTACTAGACAGCGTTCTACCATCCAGGGACTAGAATCTGCACCTACTGATCTCAGAGTGATGGCTGTACAGTAAATAGTTTACTGATGGGACAGTCCAGGAGACAGGTGGTGAGGAGGAATTTTCCCTAACTATTGCAAATTGAATTTAGCTTTAAAAGTCAAATTGTGGGTAATCTTCTGTTGTGTTATTAATTCAAGGTGATTTAAGCCTGAACATAACTGTAGAGTTCTTCAGAATTGTAGAAGTGCTGGAGACCTTCATAACAAACTGTAAAACATTCCACCATCATATCCATAAACAAGAGTATTCCCATATTGTTTAGTGAAATATGTCTCAATGTCACTGCTTTCAAATCACATTGAGCACCAGTAAATCTCCAGTTGTTGCAATATAAATCCTACAGTGCAGGAGGCCATCCAGCCCATCGAGTCTGCACCGACTCTCCGACAGAGCATTCCACCTAAGCCCTATCCCCAAAATCCCACAAGTTTACCCCGCTAATTCCCCATCACTCCTTGGGACACTAAGGGGGATGGCCAATCCACCTAATCTGCACATCTTTGGACTATGGGAGGAAACCGTAGCACCTGGAGGAAACCCACGCAGACATGGGGAGAATCTGCAAACTTCACAGTCATCCAAGCCTGGAATTGAACCCAGGTCTCCAGTGCTGTGTTGACCACTGTGCCGCCCTCCTAGCACTAACACCTCCTAGCAATAGCATCCCTCCTAGCAATAACTGAAAACCAGTAAGAAATGATTCTGTTTGCAGGTGTGATAGATAATAACGTGCAGCTTTACTTGCACAGTGGCGCATTTTTTCAACTCTCTTTCGTATGTTACAATCGTGCAAAACATTACAAGCTGTGTGTGTCCACCAATGTGAAGATTCTGGCTAGTTCACCATAGGTCATCATTGATCTGCTCCAAGATCAAAGCCCGGGAGTTCTTAAATAATTAAGAGTGCAGCAGAAACAAGAGATTTATTCTCAACAACCAGTAGTGACAAAAATGGTCAACCTACAATAAATGTAAAACCAGCTTATCCTCATTTGTCTACCAAAGGTTTGAGTAAATGAGCTAGAGATTTGAGGAGAAGGACTCCAATGAGGATTAGTAATCTATATCTCTTGTACATTTTGTATCCCTTTGCTCAATGGAGACGCAGCAGTTCTGGTACTGACTGATGGAACTCAGGATATTTCTTCACTAGGATTAGCATCCTGGGCTACAAGGAATGTCCATCCTTATTCCCTATAAAGGAAGTAGGACTGATATTGACACATTCAGTACAATGAATTTGCCTTTTCGCAGGCAAAGAGAGATTAACTTGATCTACCTTTGGACCAGCAAAATGAAAATGTTCTGCTCAGGCAGGAGATGATTTGGTTCTTTTCCTCTCCCCTGCCTTCCCCTAAAGGCACTGACTCATTCTGAGCTCACAGCATGTCATCAAATCTCTCTGAGTCTAAACATTGACTGTGGCTGCCTATAAAACCATGGACAACAATACAGCTGGGCTCACTCCTGCTTTTGCTTTAACCTCTACCCACTCAGATTGAGCATCAGAATCCTGGTCGGTTTGTTTGTCTTCCCAGACTTCAACTTTGATCCATTTAAATTGTAATCACTTAGCAAATGTGGCAGCCAATTTGTGGATAGCAAGCTCCCATCTGCAGTGATTCAATAATGGCCAAATGATATTTTTATGATGTTGACTGATGGACAAATATTGATCAAAAACACTAGGGGCAACTTCCCTACTCTTCTGTAAAATAGTACCATAGGATCTTTTATATCCACCTGAGATAACAGTCAGGACCTCAGGGGCGGCAAGGTAGCACAGTGGTTAGCACTGCTGCTTCACAGCTCCAGGGACCTGGGTTCGATTCCCGGCTTGGGTCACTGTGTGGAATTTGCACATTCTCCTCGTGTCTGCGTGGGTTTCCTCCGGGTGCTCCGGT
Source organism: Mustelus asterias (assembly GCF_964213995.1). Taxonomy (NCBI): domain Eukaryota; kingdom Metazoa; phylum Chordata; class Chondrichthyes; order Carcharhiniformes; family Triakidae; genus Mustelus; species Mustelus asterias. Next base: position 122,876,891 of record NC_135807.1, read on the forward strand.
TTCCTCCCATAGTCCAAAGATGTGCGGGTTAGGTTGATTGGCCATGCTAAAATTGCCCTTAGTGTCCTGAGATGCGTAGGTTAGAGGGATTAGTGAATAAATATGTAGGGATATGGGGGTAGGGCCTGGGTGGGATTGTGGTCGGTGCAGACTCGATGGGCCGAATGGCCTCTTTCTGTACTGTAGGGATTCTAAGAATTCTAAAAAACAATGATCTAATAATTGCAGGGACTGAATCAAGGGACTGAGTGGTCTACTCCTGTTCCAATGGGCTGAATTTTAACCTAAAAAGAACCTGCGAGTTTATATCGGGTGAGGGATTAAAGTGCATGAAATTTCTTTTGTGACCCAAACCTGTCTCCAATCTGCCCATTTCCAGCTTTAACTGAAGCCAGAAAGTAAGTGGGCAGCCAATCTCCTGCAAGGAAGCTGTGAGCCTCATTATTGTGCAGCTTTCCAACTGTCAGCCAGCTTTCCTGTGCACTGGCATGGTCATGGTACATTCAGGAGTTAAATGCCTTCACCACTACCTCCAGAATCCAATTGTCTTCCAGAGAAATCTCCACGCTTGGGTGACCTCCACAACCTCTTCTCTCAGGCCTGCCATTTTATCCCCATCACCAGGCCTTTGACCTCCCCCTCACTGAGCCACGCCCCCACCCTCCAACCTACCCCCCAGCTCTGCATTGGCTGCCCACCAGATCGACCTTCCCCATTCCCACCTTTCTTCAAGCTGAGGCATTGGTCAACCTCTATCCACCGTCCCTGGCAGAAACATACCTGCTGCTAGCCAGCTCCCTGCCTAACCAATGCTCTGTTGGAGAATTGATGCAAACTCGATGGGCCAAATGGCCCCCTTCTGTATTGTAGGAGTTCTTTGGTTCTTGGAATCAATTGGCTGTAAAATGCTTTGGGATGCCCTGTGATAGTGAATGGAGGAATAGTAACACAACGGAGAGCTGGTGGAACAGAGATAATGTCATTGGAATAGTAATCCAGAGGCCCAGGCCTCTGAGGACACAGGTTCAAGTGCCACCATGACATTGAATTTAAATTCAATTAATAAATCTGGGAATATAAAGCTAGCTTTGGTAATGGTGACCACTGTTCTGAAGACCCGTCTGGTTCACTAGTGTCCTTTTAAAGAAGGAAATCTGCCATCCTTGCCCTGTGTGGCCTACATATGACTCCTCCAGATACATGGCAATATGATTGACTCTTAACTGTCCTCTGAAATGTTCAGCTTGCCAGTGAAGCCCACATCCCATGAAAGAATAAAAGGGGGTGGGGGGAGTATTTCTGCTTCTTCAGTCTGTCTTCTTCTTTTTGTTGTCCTTTCCCTCATTTGACCAATATCCCGTGATGTGATTGTTGGATTAATTAACTCCATATGAAACAGATAATAAGCCTGAACCTCACCCCCCCCCCCCCCCTCCCCACTTTGAATTGTTAAAGTTCTGTATTCCAGCAGGGTGTGAATTTTTCCAAAAGTAATTCATTGTGGGTTCTATTAAACATGTTGCATTGAGTTATTCATCAGAGAAACAGACCACTTGGCCAGTGTTTATTTTCCACTTGAGCCTCCTCCCACTCTTTACATTACCTCACTATATCGACATATTCTTCTCTTCCTTTCTGCCTTATGCATTTAAAGTACCCCTTTAAATGTGCCTAATGCAACATTCCTTTTGGTTTCATTCTCGGTATGATTGCCCTCTTGTATGTAGGGTGACTTTTAAAAAATTATGGCCATTAAAAAATGGTGGAAATCATTGATACGAGTAATGGATGTGAAATTGTATTTCATTGCATGGTGCATCCCATCTCAAAGCTCCTTGACTGGGAAACCCATCGCCAATTAAATCAAAAATAATTTTGGAAACACTCTGCAGGCCAGGCAGCATCTGAGGAGATAAACAGAGTTAATGAATGACCTTTCATCACAACCAAGGAAAGATGGAACGAGAGTAGGTTTTGAGTAAGTGAAAAGGGTGAGGGGGGAGAAGAAATAGTAAAAGGAAGGCCTGTGATTGGACGGAAAGATTAAATGACACAAGATTTTGTGGCACAAAAGCCAAATGGAGTGGTAGTGAGTAAAGAAACAAAAGATGTGCCTGGATGAGGTGTGAATGGCTGGGTAGCAGCTGTCCAAATGTGAAGGAAAGGAATAAAGAAAGAAACCAGAAAAAAGACAGAATCAGCAATGAAATAAACAAAATGGAGGTGGAGCACTGACTTATAATAGTTGAACTCCATGATAAGTCCAGTAGCTATGGTGCGATGAGTCGTAAGATGAGGTGCTTATGGTGAGAAGGGAGGGGGTAAAAGGGCAGGTGTTGTGTCCTCTCCACTTGCAATGGAATCAGCCTGTGACCAGGAAGAGAAAGTGTCATTACTCAGGTAGTGCGAAAAAAATTGCAATGTAATGAGATGGGTTTCTCCACAATAGAGCTGCAATAGATTGCGAGATGGGGGGTTGGGGCACTGCGGATGAGTGGCTTGTGAGTAAGCCTTTGCAGCTGATGATTTTTTAAAAAATGAGCTCAAATTCCCCTTGAAGGTATGTTCACAAAGTCATGGATCACCACTAGACAGAATCTTTTTGTTTAAATGCAGTCTACCTTGGGACACAATTAACCTGACCATTCTTACTATGCTGTTAAAAGTGTGGTGTGTTTCTGATTCCTCGAGCGTAACTAAATCTGCCAGCGTTACCCTCAGCAAAGTTTTATTTGACTTAACTGTTTTGTACACAGCTGGTGAAAAGTGTGTTTAACTGAGATTGGAATTGAAGTCAGAGTTGTTGCACAGGGGGAATGGAGGTGAGTTAATGGGTTTTGATAGTTTGGGGAAAGGCCATGGGGAAGTATGGAGCAGCTTCTACATTGTACTAAAACCTTTATTTTGGTTTCTGTTCCTTCTCTCCCACCTCCTTCGTTTACACCCGTCCTGCTCTAGAGGTTCTGACTTTTACTAGGGTGCAGTTTCCACAGCTGTGGAACCTCCCCTTCCAGTTTCATACATGAAGACAATAATTGACTCTCAACAGGACTGCTCACAGCTGATTCTGAATCTGACCACAACTACTACCCATGTAATTGCTAAAATAAAAGCAAACTTGTATAGAAACTGGAAATCTGAACTAAAAACAGCAATTGCTGGAAAAATTCAGCAGGACTGGCAGCATCTGTGGAGAGAGAAACAGATTTAACGTTTTGAGACCAATGTGACTCTTCTTCAGAACTGAAGCCAAGTCATATTGGACCCAAAATGTTAACCGCTTCTCTCTCCACAGATTTTTATTTTTAAAAAAAATTAATTTAGAGGATGTGGGCATTGCTGGCTAGGCTAGCATTTATTTCCCATCCACATATACATCTTGAAAATGTTGTTATGAGCAGCCTTCTTGAGCTGTTGCAGCCCATGTGGTGTAGGTGCTGTTCGGGAGGGAGCTCCAGGATTTTAACCCAGTGACATGAAGGAACAGCAAGATATTTCTAAGTCAGGATGGTGAGTGCTTTAGAGGCGAACCTCCAGCTGGTGGTGTTCCCAGGTATCAGCTGCTCTTGTCCTTCTAGATGATAGCAGTTGTGGGTTTGGAAGATGTTGCCGAAGGAGTGAGTTCCTGCAGTGCATCTTGTAAATGGTACACACTGCTGGCATTGTCCATTGTTTGTGGAAGGGGGAGCAGTCAAGTAGGCTGCTCTGTCCTGGATTGTATCAAGCTTTTTGAGCACTATTGGAGCTGCACTCACCCTGGCAAGTAGAGAGAGTTCCATTACACGCCTAACTTGTGCCTTGAAGAGGTTGGACAGGCCTGTGGAGTCAGGAGGTGAGTTACTTGCAACAGGATTCCTACCCTCTGACCTGCTCTGGTAACCACAGTATTTATATGACTAGTCGAGTTCAGCTTGTGGTCAATGGTAACTCCTACAATGTTGATAGTGGGGGATTCAGCAATGGTAATGACTTTGAATGTCAGGGGTGATTGTCAGATCTTCTCTTGTTGGAGGTTGTCATTGCCTGGCATGTATGTGGCACAAATGTTACTTGCCACTTTTCAGCCTGGATATTGTCCAGATCCTGCTGTGTTTGGACATGGACTGCTTCAGTATCTGAGGAGTCAGAAATAGCGCTGAATATTGTGCAGTTACCTGCAAACATCCCCAATTCTGACCTTATGATGGAAGGAAGGTCATTGATAAAACAGCTGAAGATGGTTGGGTCTAGGACACACCTACAGTGGAGTCCTGGAGCTGAAATAATTGACATCCAACCACTACAACCAACTTCCTTTGTGCCAGGTGTGACTCCAACCAGCTGACAGTTTCCCCCTGATTCCCATTGACACCAGTTTTGCCAAGGCTCCTTGATGCCATGCTTGGCCAAATGTTGCCTTGATGTCGAAGGCAGTCAATCTCTCCTCACCTCTGGCATTCATCTCTTTGGTTCATGTTTTAACCAAGGCTGTAATGGGGTCAGGAGCTTTTGGCCTTGGCGGACCCAAACTGAGCATCAGTGAACAGTATTGCTGAGTAAGAGCTGCTTTATATCACTGTTGACGACCTCTTGCATCACTTTGCTGATATTTGAGAGGATTTGTCCTGTTTCTTGGGCAATCTGGGCAATTTTCCACATTGCCGGGTAGATGCCAGTGTTGGAGCTGTACTGGAACAGCTTAGCTAGGGGTGCAGCACGTTCTGGAGCACAAGTCTTCAGTACCATTGCCAGAATATTGTCAGGACTAATTGACTTTACAGTATCCAGTGCCTTCAGCTGTTTCTTGATTTCACCTGGAGTGAATTGAATTTGATGAAGACAGGGATCCGTGATGCTGGGGACCTCTGGAGGAGGCTGAGATGAATCATCCACTTCTGGCTGACAATTATTGGGAATGTTGCCACATGTCCAGCCCTTTCTGGTTTTAGCCCAAATTATCACATTTTTCAGAGCAGATCTCATTGGGTAGCTGGAGGCAGTATCCTGTCTGACTTCACCTCACCTCAGCCAATTTTAATATCTCCACCCCAAACTATTCAAATCTCCAAACTTGGTATACAGACTGAAGATTGAACCTGGGATTGCACAGCTTAGTATTGTATACTACTATGAGAAATTAGATTTTCATAAGGAACTCCCTAGAAATACTATGATAAGAAATTGTTTCTGTTTGTTCACATTCTAGGGACTACTGCCCTCTTAAGCTTACCTTCCTTGGGTGTTCACCTTTCTTAGTCAGTTGAGTAACTGTCTTGTGTAGCAGACACTGCAATCATTGCCAATAGCTGAAGCAGTCAAGTTGCTACCACATGATTTGTAATGACGTGTGATCGTCAGTTGCTGAATCCAGCTACTCTCACTTCAGTGCTGCAGAGTCTCCGTTGCATTTCGTTTTAGTGATGCACTGCCTTCCCAACAAGCAGGGGCTTTAGACCTTATGGGGTAGAATTTCCATTTTGGGTGCAATAGGAAAATTGGCCCAAAAGATGCTCAAAATTGCACCAATTCGATTATTCTGATAGAATTTATTTGCATAGTCAAAAATTGAAAATTTTCTATGTACCAGGAATTGTAATAGAATGTAATTATTTATTCTTTTTCTTCCCAGTAAAAGTATTCCTTGATGTATTTAAGTGTGTCGTTCTAGCAACACAGTTAAAATTTGGGGGCGGCACGATGGCACAGTGGTTAGCACTGCTGCCTCACAGTGCCAGGGACCCGGGTTCAATTCCGACCTTGGGTCACTCTCTGTGTGGAGTTTGCACATTCTCCCCGTGTCTGCATGGGTTTCCTCTGGGTGCTCCAGTTCCCTCCCACAGTCCCAAAGATGTGCAGGTTAGGTGGATTGGCCATTCTAAATTGCCCCTTAGTGTCAGGGACTAACAAGGGTAAATGCATGGGGTTATGGGGATAGGACCTGGGTGGGACTGTGGCCAGTGCAGTCTCAATGGGCTGAATGGCCTCCTTCTGCACAGTAGGATTCTATGAAAATGGGCTTAATACCAAAACTTAGCCACTTTAATATGGTTATCCGGTCTTGATTGAGTGTTAAAATAACGTGGTTTAGCTCAGTTGGCTGAACAGTTGGTTAGTGATGCAGAGTGATGCCAACAGTGCGGCAGAGATTATTCATGAAGGTATTGCCTTCTCAACCTTGCCCCACGCCTGACGTGTGGTGACCCTCAGGTTAAATCACCACCAGTCAGCTCTCCTCACTCAAAAGGGAGAGCAGCCTATGGTCATCTGGGACTATTGCAACTTTAACCTTGCCCAAGATAACAGAAAATGTCTTGAGAGAACTATGCTGCATTGGTCTACACCAGTCCGTATCCTAGAACTCTTAGTTGATTCCAGGGGGAAGTAGGGAGAAGTGTCTGAGATTTGGCGCTCAGTCTCTGCAAGGTAGAGGTTGGTATGCCAGACAACAAGCGCTGCGTTTGTCAGCAGGCTCAATAACAGTCACGGTTAGAACGGAGTAAGGGGTAAGGGGAGCAGAGAAATTAAGATGGCCAATGTCATGCTGACAGGTCTCAAGGTGGGAGATTGCCTGTCTAGGTAATTTTTGGGGAAGGAGTGGCATTTATTCCACCTACAGTTTTTTTTAGATTAAGAATCAATGAAATTTGAATGAATAAAATGGGTCGCTATTTTTAAAATATGATATTTCTCACAGTGCTTAGAAAAGTAAATTGGGGAGAGATAGTATTTGGAAGTATACACAGATTCGAAAGTCTCTCACAAAGTTTTCCATCGATATTTGGAGATCTGGGCTAGGAATCTAAAACTTTTCACAGAAATGCGTTTTTTAAATGTGTTGAATGTCTTTGGAATAATCTTCCTTAATATTTCATCAAAACTGAAAACTGCAAAAGATCAGTGGTATAAATTGGCCCAAAAAAATCCCCTCGCTAACTTTTAATAACGTAACTCTTTACTTGCTTAACCCTTAACTTATTAAATATTTCAGCTAGCTTCCTGATCACTGCTTCCCACTCCTAGATCGCCGCCTCTCTCGACTTGTCACTTCTCTCCCCGACTCTCCTGTTCGCTGTCTCCCTTCCTGACCCTCCTGCTCACAGCCCTCCTCCTGCTTGCTGCTTCCCTCTTGTTCGCTGTCTCCCTCCCTGACCCTCCCACCTGCTTGCTGATTCCCTCTCCTCGATGTGAGCGAGGGCTCAGGAAGGGAAGTGGCGAACATGCGAGTGGTGGCGAGCAGAAGGGTCAGGAAAGGAATGAGCAAGTGGAAAGGGAGGCAGCAAATCAGAGATAGAGATGGTGAGCGAGAGGGTTGGGGAGGGAAGCAGCAAAAGGGATGACCGGCAAGTGGGGGGGAAGTGATGAGTGTGAGGGAAGCAGCGAGTGGAGGGGTTGGTGAGCAAGCCTCAGGAAACACAAGCTCTGAGTGACAGCTTTGGGCTCCAGGAACCGACATGAGTGAATCTCACCTGTCAATTCCACACAATTAATCAGGTCAAGCTTGGCTCTCATTTCTTACTCTCCTGTCATGGAGGAGTCTACCAGTTTTTTATTTATGGGTCAGAGTGGCAGGAAACCCCAGTTAACTATCAGGATGTGTGTGGCTCGTAATAATGACATGACAACACAGCTTTGGGGGAGGGGAATCTGCTCTCTGGGGCAGCTTTTCACTGGCATGGTTGGGTGAGAGCAGGGTGGTAGAGTCCCGAAAATAATGGGGACAGCAAGGACCCTCAAACCAACCCATGGAATCAGCGAAATAATCTCCTCTTTGTTTAGTCAATTCGATCCAAAAATGGCATAAAAAATTATACTTCTGGCATGATCTGAAGGAAGTTACCGAATTCTGTGCCAATCAGTAAGCATGTGCACAAAGTTAGTCATTTAATGTTCGGTCTAGCTGAAAGGAGCTCTCCCCCTGACACACAGGCTGCCTCCGCTGCTGTTGGAAGAACCTTTTTCCAGTGTTGAGTGTTCCTGAAAAGAAGGGGACTCAGAGGCCAGTCAGCTGATCACATGCAGTGACCAGCCAATCCCTGGAGCTGTATGGCATCACCCTGCAACCTCCCATATCACCCAGGAACTGCCTTCCATGACCCTCGAGAGACTCCGTATCACTCTTGATCAACTGTCTGTCAACCTAAAGCTGGTCCCCACTATCAACATTAAGCTGTTCCCAGCATCCAGGCCCTCTCTTGCCCTTCACCTGTCCTCACCCAACCTCACCTCAGTCAGCTTGATCTCCCCTCTATCATGCTTGAGCTGTCTTAGCCACAGATTGACCTTCCCTCTGTCCTCCAGATACCTCCCTTTGTCCCCCACGACCCCCCTTAGGCTGCCACGACCTCGCCCTCCTTGTCACAGACAGCCACATCCTGACCTCTCTGGACAGCCACCACTGTCCCTGACACAGGCAGTCATACCCTGACTTACCTGGACAACCACTACCTGAGCTCTGCCTCCTCTCCCCAGGCTCAACAAAATTAGAAACACGACTTTGATGAACTTCAAATCTATTAGGAAGACTTTTTCACCTGCTGCCCATCACCGTTAACTAGTTGTGAGTCTGAAGGCACATGTTTGCGATACTAGATTCAGTTGCAAAGATGCAATTTAATCTGGAGACTGTGTGTTTTAATGAGTATGCTTGACATGTTAACACATTAAAAATAGGTTCCTGCCACTTGCTCTTTGGGAGCCATGTTCCGGGCTTTAATCTGCCACTAACCTCATGCCGCATCTTCCATCCCGCCATTAAGAAGCTGACATTTCACCCCCTCCACAATTAAGTGTCCCCAGCCGCCCCGTTTCCTGCTTCTGGAAGCTTCACTTGGATCCACCTTGTGTGGGAAGTAAGGCTCGAAGTTGTAGCTACACATTGTGTATTAGAGAGTTGCCCAGATACTCGGGGGCAACAGGGAAAATTGTGCTTGTGTGTGAGACAAAGATTCACCCTGGGAATTCCAGTTTTCACCCTGTTGTTGTGGAACTGTCACACCCAGAGAGTACTATTCCATCCATTTTTTAAAAAAATGACAACTGTGATGCATGAGAAAATAATCAAAAATAAAAACGTAACTTTTTTCAATGTCTTGGATCAATAAGTTAAAACATTTGAAGATGATGGATTTTTTTTTGGGATGTGTTTTGCTTTGTTTCGGAGATGTATGGATGTTTGCACCAGCATCCCGGCATTCCCAGCATCCAGGCCCTCTCTCGCCCTTCACCTGTCCTCACTCAACCTCACCTCAGTCAGCTTGATCTCCCCTCTATCATGCTTGAGCTGTCTTGGCCACAGATTGACCTTCCCTCTGTCCTCCAGATACCTCCCTTTGTCCCACCAGGGACAGAGAGGGGATGTTTATGAAGTGCTTTGATGCTAATCTCGCAAACTTCAGCCAGCATCAATCGGCCAGGCTTGGATTGTGATGAATAATCACTCGCTCACGTGATATTGGGTTGGAACCCAACAGTTGGGGATCACTATTTTGGGTTGCCAAGCCTGTAATTTCTTATACAGGGACTGCATAGCTGTGGGAAGTAAGTGTGTGTGTGTGTGGGAGGGGAATTCTCATGATCATATAAATAAAAGACTTTTGGAAGAGAGGAAGGAAGATTTTTAAAATACTTGCATCTTGAACAAATATTGCACAACAATCAGGGAAGCAGAGCACAACTTTTTAAGCTGTGAATCAGAGATCATGGAGAAGGAACAACATAAATTGCTCGCATCTTAAGCAAGTTTTATAAAGTGGTTGAAAAATAGCATTACAAGTATTGTATGTACGTCTGTATGTATCCTTCAGTATTGGTAACGTGTAATATTTTCACCTTGTGTCACCCTAGAGTAAATCTATAGTTTACTAATGGGTGAACTGTTAGGCTGAAGTCAGACCATCAGCTAAACATCAGAAACTGTGCTGCAAATCCTGAATGGGAGAAAGTGTATAAAAAGAAAGATCCTTTTCACATCAGAAAAGTCAAAATGATAGGGGTCTGTAACAGATTTCCCAACATAAGCAAGGTGCTACACAATTCCTTCCAACTGAACCTGCAGCCACTGCAAGATGTCTCTGTTTTATTGTGACTGGAATATGATGGCGAGATGCAATGTATGACAGTGAATTTTTCTTTGTCATTTTGTGCTTGCCATCACAAGTTGGGTTGCTGAGCTGTAAGTGATGTGAATGGGGCCCTGTTCACTTGGCAACTGGGGAAAGGGGCAGTCTAAGCTTTCCTAATGATTCACTTTTAAAATCTTTAGCTCTGTCATCTACAACCAGTTACTGAATGTACTGCTAATCCCATGCCTTTTGCTTCCTTTAACTGCAGAAATACCGCAGCTCTTCATTAGGGGATGAAGAATTCATCTATGAGCATTCAGGAGGGTAAGGCATTAGAATCTCTGGAGAGATCTATGTATTTGGAAACTCCACATTATGAGAAGCAGCCAGATACCCAGGTCAAGCACAATGTGTGATAGACCTTATTCACTAATTTCTTGGCTCAGTCTTTTATGTGAGTTGAATGGTTTCTGTGTTCGACCCTGTAAGTGTGAGCCTGAGGTAATGTCCCCTGAGATAAACTAACCCACTGAACCTGTTGCCAAGATCCTAGAATGAATGTGTGGGTGAAGTACTGATAGGTGCCCAGTGCTGAACAAACAATATCCCAGCAAGGAGTTAATGGCCTCAGGATAAACTAATTTAAGATGAAATAAATTGAAGACTATCAGTGTTGAACAGTTTTCTGTTCTCTTGGAGATATTTTTCTGTCTTCCTGGCTATTTTCTCCCTTCCTTTCTTTGCATGTTCTCCAGGTGGAGTTGATGCAGGTTTGTTAGAAAGATTCTGATGATGGTTGAGTATCTGAAATGTCTTGACCTATGGATCATAGAATCCCTACAGTGCAGAAGGAGGCCATTTGGCCCATTGAGTCTGCACTGACCACAACCCCACCCCGGCCCTATCCCCATAACCCCATGCATTTACCCTAGATAGTCCCCCTGACACTAAGGGACAATTTAGCATGGCCAATCCACCTAACACGCACATCTTTGGACTGCGGGAGGAAACCAGAGCACCTGGAGGAAACCCACCTGCTGTGTGCTATGGCTCTTTGCTGTTTTTAACCAGTCTCTCGACTCCTTAACCGAGGGAGGAATATCTGGGCACTCTCCAGGAGCCCCCCCCCCCCCCCCCCAGCTTCTCAAAACTATGTAAGAAGTTTAACAACACCAGGTTAAAGTCCAACAGGTTTATTTGGTAGCAAAATAAGTGGCTTTTGCTACCAAATAAACCTGTTGGACTTTAACCTGGTGTTGTTAAACTTCTTACTGTGTTTACCCCAGTCCAACGCCGGCATCTCCACATCATTCTCTAAACTATTCCATTGCAATTGAGACAATCAGTTGGGCACAAAGCTTCAGCCCTCCCAAGCCCTTCAACTAGTTTTGCTGCTGTTGGTATATCTTAACCAATCATGATATTTTATGAAGCTGGTTTGTTTTAGATTGGTGATGCTAATTTAATATACTGCATTTTATAGAAAATAAAATTATTCATTTGTCACTTAGGAGATTGTAAAGAAGATCTCTGTAATAAGCAACTGCAGTGCCACACCTGAACAGACATTACATCCAACCAGTATTTGTGCAAATTTTTAAGTCTAACTCCAAAGTATGAAGATTGACACTTACTAGATCCTTAGCATGTTTCCTTGAACTGTGCATTCTCCCATCATTAATTCTTGCTTTATTCCAGAGATTCATTCCAGTACATGTTGGAAGCCACAAAGTCTTTACGTCAGAAGCAGGGGGAAGGGCCGATGACCTATCTGAACAAAGGACAGTTTTATTCTATAACACTCAGGGAGACTGGAGCCAACAAATGCCTTCGCCATCCGATCAGCAAAGTTAGGGTAAGCTGTTGTGTTTCTGAGTGGAATTACATTGACCTGCAGGTAGCCTGCATGTAGTCACAGTGTCTTTTACCCACCAGGTCAATAGATACAATGCAATTTTTGTGCATTTGAAGGAAATTGCAAAATGGACCTTTGCACACTTGGGTTAGGGAGGGTTAAAATTGATTAGTATTTGTGATACAATCAGAAAATACTGGGAATACCGGCAGCGCCTACGGAGAGAGAAGCAGAGTTAATGCTTTGAGTTGAAAATGACTTCTTCAGAGCTACAAGACTTTCAGGTGAGGGGAGAAAACTGTGGAGGGTGGGGGGAAGAGGTGCTGGCAGTAAACAATAAGGTAAGGGGGTAGTTACTACTATTGCACAATTTGGTTTTAAACCATGAGTATCCAATCCAGATGGCTGTTTTGTAGTTTCAAACTTTGCATAAGTGTTCCTGTGTTAGAAGGTTGTGCTTGTGATTTGCATAGAAGCATCGAACCAAAGCAGCATAATTCCAATACCACTTTGGACAGCAATACTTAAGTGACGCAGCCAATTATTAGTTTAGTTTATTTATTAGTCACAAGCAGGCTTTCATTAACACTGCAATGAAGTTACTGTGAAAATCCCCTAGTTGCCACACTCTGGCGTCTGTTCGGGTACACTGAGAATTTAGCACAGCCAACGCACCTAATCAGCACATCTTTCGGACTGTGGGAGGAAATCGGAGCACCCAGAGGAAACACACGCAGACACGGGGAGAACGTGCAGACACCGCACAGACAGTCACCCAAGCTGGGAATTGAACCCGGGTCCCTGGCGCTGTGAGGCAGCAGTGCTAACCAATGTGCCGCCCATGTTAAATGCTGACATGAATCCAGTGGTTTCACTGGTTGTGGACTCGAGCCCCACTCAGTATCTAGGCGGACATGACAAGTGTAGGAGGAATTCTGAGCCACAGCGTCTGATGAAAGGTCAAACTGAAGCTCTGTCTGTCTTCTCAGCTGAATTAGAAAGATCTCAGAATCACAAAGTACTACAGTGCAGAAGAGGCCCTTCGGCCCATCGAGTCTGCAGCATCACATGAGAGGCCCTGACGTCACCTAATCCCACTTGCCAACACTTGGCCCATAGCCTTGAATGTTAGGCATGCCAAGTACTCATCCAGGTACTTTTTAAAGGATGTGAGGCATCCCGCCTTCCCCACCCTCCCAGGCAGCACATTCTCATTATACTATTTTGAAGAAGAGTAGGTACTCCCCTGGTGTTCTGACCAATATTTGTCTCTCAAGTAACATCACTAAAACAGGATTTTATTGATGTTTGTGGGTCCTTGCTATGTAGAAGTTGGCTATTCATAGTTCCTACATTTCTGAAAGCAATTTGGAGAGTCCTGAGGTTGAGAGCCACAATTCAAATGAAAGTCCGTTTTTCTCTTCATGACAATTTGATTAAAATCTGTGCAATAATTTTTCAATTTAGTAGTTAGGAAAAAATATCAAATTGGAAAATGTAATATATAATTGTTTCCATTTAAATTAAGTGTAATTCCAAGAGACATTAACTTGCACTTGTTAAACAGAACCTTGAAAAACAAAAGCACTGCCTAAATGCAGAAGCTGTTTTTAACAGACACCAAATGGCTTTGACAGATAAAGGGCAGGATTTTCCAGTCCCCATCCTGCGGCATGTTTTCTGTTGGGGGAGGCGGCTTGCCATTGGCCGCTGGCGAAATCTTCTGATCCTGCAATTTGTGTGGCTCATCCAATATGCCATCGGGGAACCTGCCACGGAGTGGGGTGTGTGGGGGTGGGGGCCTTTGGCAGGAGCGGAAGATCCTGCTGGCGGGAAGGGGGAAAATGCCATCCAATGTGTCTCATAGAACATAGAACATAGAAAGCCACAGCACAAACAGGCCCTTCGGCCCACAAGTTGCGCTGATCATATCCCTACCTCTAGGCCTATCTATTTACCCATTGTCAACCCATTGTCAACCTCCGACATAGTCAGGGCCATGCCTCTGATGCTTGACGTTATATGCAGGAGGAGGAAGAAAAGTAATTCAATTGACAGATTCGACAGCATTGAGAGGGAGACCTGCATCCATAATAACCAGAGGCGGAATTTTATGGCCCTATAGTGACGGGGGCGGGGCTGTAAAATGTAACGAGCTGTTCAAAAGTCTAATGACTTTGGCAGGACTGTAAAATCCACTGGCATAGAATTCCGTCCTCGCCTCTGTACAGATCGGCAGGGCCCATAGAATGTAACACCAGCCAGGAGAGCCCATTTCTGGAGCTGAGGAATGAATAGAACTGGTCCACCTGGGGTCATTTTACAGTTTAAAAAATACCTTTGCTCTATCGTTTTACTGCTCAGTTGCTTCTCTTGCTTAAAAAATGATCAGCCTTGCTCTCGAATGTATTGATTGCTCCACTATCTTTCAGTAGAGTCCTTTCCACACACTTATCATCGATGTTCAGTCTAAACTGTTCACTTTTCCCCTCTCTTTCTCTCTTCCTTCCTAGCTTCAGTTACACAATTTATGAAGCAGGGCTTATCTATATCCTTTAGAATTGTGAAAATGTCAGTAATTGCCTTTTCTCCAGTGGCAACATTTCCAATTTATTCCAGTTATATTTAGTGTCTAGAGTTTCTGGAATCTGATTAGTTGCCTGCCCTATAACATTCTGCCCTCTTGAATGCAAAGGTCATATTCACAATTATTCTTCTCTCCAAAAGTCCCAGGTTTCCTGTGGGAATTATTTTTTGAGTAATTAGCTCATAATTCTCTAAATGTGGTTAAAAGAGAGTCGAACCCTCCTAAGTACATACACAGTTTTGGAAAACATCTAATCTCTCTCCCTTACATTTGCAATAGCAGATTGGGTATTCTGTTTGACAGGCTGAATGTTTTGTGATGAACGTAAAAGTGGAAGATTTTCTATCTGTGACAACCAAGGCAGAATTTTAATTGCCAAAGGGGTGGGGGTGTTGCGTGTGTAGGGGGCTAAGGCCTTGAAAAGTGGCGTTGGATCATGAACATCTCTCGATCCTGTCTTCTGAATTTAATCTGGGTAGATTTTCAGATGAATAGGAGGCTCCTGCAGATCTGTAGGGAGAACGTAGGAACATAGGAATTAGGAGTGGGAGTAAGCAATTCAGCCCTTTGAGCCCGCTCCATCATTTAACGTGATCATGGCTGATCATATCCTGGTCTCTACTCTACATTCCTGTCTGCTCCTCATTGCCTTTTATCCCGCTTTTCATCAGAAACATATCCAACTCTTTCTTGAATCTGTTGATTGATTCTGCCTCCACTGCAGTATGGGGCAGTGAGTTCCACAGATTCACAACCCTCTGTGACTAAAATATGTATATCTCCAATTACCTGTAATGTGGAGATGCTGGCGTTGGACTGGGATGGACACGGTAAGAAGTCTCACAACACCAGATTAAAGTCCAACAGGTTTATTTGGAATTACGAGCTTTTGGAGCACTGCTCCTTCATCAGGTGAGTCACTCTTGGGGGCAACAGGTAAAATTGTGCTTGTGTGTGAGTCAAAGGTACAACCTGGGAATTCTAGTTTTCACCCTGTTGTTGTCGAACTGTCACACCCAGAGAGTGACTCACCTGATGTAGGAGCAGTGCTCCAAAAGTTCATGATTCAAATAAACCTGTTGAACTTTAACCTGGTGTTGTGAGACTTCTTGCTGTGTCTAATTACCTGAGGATTTAAGCTGGTAGGCTGATGTTTACAGCCTGTGCATGGGTTTCCTGAGCAGTGTGGATCTTACCAGGGTCAACTAGGTGAGAACACGGCAGGGAGTGCTTTGTCAGTGAAACCGATAGGCTGGGAAGTCTTCCAGCAGTGAAACTGAAGAGTAGCTGCAGCCATGCCTAGGTAACATGTTGCTTTTCAAAGAACAAAGAAAATTACAGCACAGGAACAGGCTCTTCAGCTCCCCAAGCCTGCATCGACCATGCTGCCTGACTGAACTAAAACCCCCTACCCTTCCAGGGACCATATCCCTCTATTCCCATCCTATTCATGCATTTGTCAAGACGTCCCTTAAAAATCACTATTTCCACTATCTTCCCCGGCAACGAGTTCCAGGCACCCACTACTCTGTGTAAAAAATCTGCCCCGTACATCTCCTTTAAACCTTGCCCCTCGCACCTTAAACCTGTGCCCCCTAGTAATTGACTCTTCCACTCTGTCCAGGCCTCTCATAATCTTGTAGACTTCTATCAACCTCCGTCGTTCCAGTGAGAACAAACCAAGTTTCTCCAACCTCTCCTCATAGCTAATGCCCTCCATACCAGGCAACATCCTGGTAAATCTTTTCTGTACTCTCTCCAAAGCCTCCACATCCTTCTGGTAGTGTGGCGACCAGAATTGAGCACTATATTCCAAGTGCGGCCTAACTAAGGTTCTATAAAGCTCCAACATAACTTGCCAATTTTTAAACTCAATGCCCCGGCCGATGAAGGCAAGCATGCCGTATGCCTTCTTGACTACCTTCTCCACCTGCATTGCCACTTTCAGTGACCTGTGTACCTGTACACCCAGATCCCATTGCCTATCAATACTCTTAAGGGTTCTGCCATTTACTGTATATTTCCTATCTGTATTAGACCTTCCAAAATGCATTACCTCTCATTTGTCTGGATTAAACTCCATCTGCCATCTCTCCGCCCAAGTCTCCAACTGATCTATATCCTATTCACAGTCTTCTCCCTCACTGCTAGATATGTGGTTTCTAACTTCAATTCACCAGCCTTGGACCTCACTCACCTGGATCTGCACTTCCCTACTGCCAGTGCTCACCATCGCTGGAAGCAGCTGACACAACTTTACCAAACCCCTCCAAGCCTGTACCAAGCTGCCGCCTTCTTAACAATGTGCTGCTTCACAAGGCAGCAAGAGTGGACACAGATCCAGCTCAAAAGTGTCAAGACCCCCCCAAAAGTTGTTCTACAGGCAGAAAATCAGCTGTTCCGACATTTGTTTGCTCGAATGGTTCAGGAGGCTAAGGCTTCTATGGCATGGGGGGGTGGTCATTGTTGCCAGTATCTATCAAGGCGGCGAACACTGGAAGACGCTATTCGCCCCCCCCCCCCCCACCCCCCCCCCCCCCCCCCCCCCCCCCACCCCCTCCTCCCCACAGTCTCTGCCTTCCCCAGGGATTCTGCACTCTGTTCTGCAAGTTGAGGGAGAGGAGAAAGTTATAACTTTAAGGAATAAATCTCTCAAAGATAAGAGAGGGTAACAATGAGATATGGGCTTGTGATGGTAAAAAGATGAGGGTGAAAGTTGGCCGTTCACATACAGATATGTGGAGAAGCCTAGAGATGGAGAGAGAAGAATGGTCGGAGCTGCAAGGTGTGTTGATTTAGAGGGTTGTGCGAGAGAATGCTGGAAAAGACAGAGGGTGGGATTTTATGGCCTCGTTCATCCGTAAAATCCAGCCTGAAGTCAATGGACCTTTCTATTGTCCGCCCCTTGCACGTTCCGATTCCCCTGGGGGCAGGGCGGTAGAATCCTGGCCAGAATATGGGACTTAGCACCCAAAAGTATTACTCCACTCACCTTTCCTGCCGGTCCTTCCTGAGGCCTTTGTACCTCTTGGGGCAATGTATCTGGTCTAGAGAGGCTACAGTGCTGATGTTGACTTCCTCAGCCACTTTCATCCATACCTGTTTGGTTTGAGAGGCTGGCCTCTTCCTCCAGTCCTTGGGAAAGGACCATTCCCTGCTGCTGTCAGACTTTTGAATGGACCTATCTCGCATTAAGTTGACCTTTCTCTACACCCTAGCTATGACTGTAACACTACATTCTGCACTCACTCCTTTCCTTCTCTATGAACAGTATGTTTGTCTGTATAGTGTGCAAGAAACAATACTTTTCACTGTATGCTAATACATGTGACAATAATAAATCAAATCAAAACATCACTTCATTTCAGTTGCCCAGATCCGGCAGCTTGTAAGAGTTCGAGACCCACAGGTTGCCTTCCCTGGTCTCCATTTCATTCCTGAGATTGCTGAAGTCTCAGGGATCAACGTAGAGTTCAGCCATTCTGACCCATGCTGGGCTCCCTCGAAGTAGAAACTCTTCCTTTGATGGATATAGTGTGTCATCCAGCTTATTGTCTTTGATTGGCTGGGAAACTGAGTTAGAGTACCATGGGAAAGCATGCTGACGAATAAACAGGTTCCCTTTACCCCTTTACATGGGGTGTGTTAGGATAAAATTTCATCCCTAGTATTAGATAAAGGGTTAGCACTTGAATACTGAATCAAGCTCCCCGCACTTTTACCCAACAACATGTTTTAACCCCATTGAACAATCACTGTTGTATAGTTTTGTATCCACAACCAATATTGTGACAGCTCAGATTTGAACTGTCTAATACTGTGCTGTGGAAAGGTGCTCACTGAGACTCATGTTGCCTTTGAATCTTTGCAGGCAAAAGTGGCCAACTGCTATCTTCAAGATAATGATACAGATTAATTGATCCATGCGTGGAAACCACTCAGCCCCAAGTGCCATGGTGGCACAGTGGTTAACAATGCTGCCTCACAGTGCCAGGGACCCAGGTTTGATTCCGGCCTTGGGTAACTGTCTGTGTGGAGTTTGCACATTCTCCCCATGTCTGCATGGGTTTTCTCTGGGTGCTCCGGTTTCCCCCCTCACTCCAAAGATGTGCAGATTAGGTGGATTAGCCATGGTAAATGTGCAGGGTATAGGGGATAGTGCAGGTGGGTTGTGGGCCTGAGTAAATGCTGAGTCGGTGCAGATCTGATGGGCTGAATAGCCTCCTTCTGCACTGTAGCGATTCTATGATTGATTCAACGGGAATTGAAACCGCTTTGTTTTGTTTCTGCTTCATAACAGAAGTTAAACATTTGTTAAAGTGCTATTGGCTATTTACTGAAATAAATACATTGCTTTGCATGAAAATGATCTTTTTGCTGATATGACAGTTCTAAACAATTAATTACACTAAATGCTGCTCTAATAGCAGAAGCATACATTAGGTCTCAGCTTACATCTCACGTAGTTTTTCTGAAGATTGTATAAAATAATAAGGACAGTGTTATATCTCTTTTCTCTAAGAACTACAGCTTGCTCTGTTTCAGTGGAACTGGGTGTAGGGTCTGTACAAATTGTAAGTGATGAGGAAAAAGGCAGCTTGTTTGCAAGACATGACTTTGAAGACAGGGTTATGGGTTCTTGTTGAGGGACTACAATATGAATAATGAGAGCTTAAACTACCGAGTACAAACAAATGTGAATGGAAGGAATGTGCAAATGGTTAGCAGTGCTGCCTCATGGCGCCAGGGATCCGGATTCGATTCCGTCCTTATGTGACTGTCTGTGTGGAGTTTGCACATTCTCGCCTTGTTTGCATGGGTTTCCTCCGGGTGCTCCGGTTTCCTTCCATAGTCCAAAGATGTGTCTTCATTTCTTGCAATACATTTTTTCTCTTTTGGAAAGTTTTATTGTAGAATAAAATCTCTGGTGTATTCCCTGGGAGTGGTGAGGAACAGCAGCCATGTTATGGAGTAATTATGCTCTGGTGGGGAAAATATCAAAAGGCTATAAGGGCAGAAAAATGATAAATCTGAATGCTTTGTAATTTATTGTGAGATAACAAGTATATAACCTGAATAATCCTCTTCCCCAGAGTGTAATAATGGTGGTATTCAGTGAAGATAAGAACCGCGATGAGCAACTGAGATATTGGAAATACTGGCATTCTCGACAGCACACTGCCAAACAGAGAGTCCTCGATATTGGTAAGTGACTGTCCAAATGGAGCCTGTGCCCACCACAGAGTTATTATCACAATTAAAGCAAAAGATTCTGTAATTATAATGATACCAGTTAATTGCTATGCAAAAATTTGGATATTTTGAAAGAAAAATGTTTAATCTGTGCTGGTCTTACAGGGAATTTTTATTAATTTTGCAATGTTTTTGGGGTAGAAATTTGTCTTGGACAGTGGCACCAAATAAGGAGTATTGGATTGGCCGCCCATTACATGCGGCATCTATTATTTAATTCCATTGACTGGAATGACATAAAATCTCATACTTAATCAGCACCCAATTTGATGCCAGCTGTTTGGTGCCACCACTTGAGGTGAATTTTAGCCTCTTTGTGTTTGATTTATTTTTTGGGCCAGTATTCTCCCTTTCACTCAGTAAGGCAGTGAACCCCTTTTGGGTGTGAATGAGTAGTTGTCCAGTAGCCAGCATCACAAGTAAGCTTAGACTGTGTACTGCTGGGCAGCTCAACATTGGAGTGTATGTCAGTCAAGTGCAATATTGTTCTCACCCAACAATATGAGGTAACAATGCAAGTTGGTTATGTTAGCTGAGATTCTCCCCCAGTACTTCCTGAGAATTCTGCAGCTAGATGTCAGCCAATATCTATTCTGGTTCGGACCAAATATTAGTCAAATGCAGGGCTGAACTTGAAACTTCTAAGCGGCTTAGCTGCGCGAATGTAGCCCAATCCATCACGCAAACCAGCCTCCCATCCATTGACTCTGTCTACACTTCCCGCTGCCTCGGAAAAGCAGCCAACATAATTAAGGACCCTGTGCACCCCGGACATTCTCTTTTCCACTTTCTTCCGTTGGGAAAAAGGTACAAACGTCTGAGGTCACGTACCAACCGACTCAAAACAGCTTCTTCCCCGCTGCTGTCAGACTTTTTAATGGACCTACCTCGCACTAAGTTGATCTTTCTCAACACCCTAGCTATGACTGTAATACTACATTCTGCACTCTCTCCTTTCCTTCTCTATGAATGGTATGCTTTGTCTGCATAGCGCGCAAGAAACAATACTTTTCACTGTATACTAATACATATGACAATAATAAATCAAATCACCACACTGGGAAGTATCATTATCCAGAAGACCCCTAGTGGGGTCATCTTTTTAAAATTTTTATGTATTTCGAATTATTTGCTTGACATAATTTCCATGGCACCTAATCCACAAAATAACACAATTTATTATTCTGTACATCTGAACATAATGAGCTTCTTCCAAGTCAATGGAGGGAAAAAATAAATAAGTAGGTTTTGCGAATTTGGAGTCTTACACACAGGAATCATGTAATGTAACTTTGCTTGTCACTCCGTTAATGGTCCGAGGGGCTTCTGTTTAAGGATGTTCCCATTCTGTCTAAAATCCTAACTACAGTAGGATTACCGAGGATATGACAGTTGTATACCTATATAAACTGAATTGTATATTTGTGCCTTTCTCACGCATGCTTCTCCAATTTCTTTGAAGGCTGAGAAAGCACTTGATGAAGTGAGACCGCATGTGACTAAATAAGGTGCATTACTTCACACCTAAAATACAGAAAGGCCTTTCCACCACCCATCTGCCTGCTCCCCCAACCTGACTGAAATTTTGCGGGACGATCAGGGTAGGCACCTGGCCCACCCTTGGGCCAATTGAGGCTCATAAATGGCCAAGCAATGGCCACTTAAGGCTTCATCCTGTCCCCGCTGGTATTTTACCTGAGGCATGGGGTAGGAGGCCAGTGGGAATCACGACAGCTTTAGCTATGAGTGCTACTGTCAGGCAGAGGAGTAATGATGGGACCTCCTTTGCAGGTCCCCTGGCTCAACAGAAGGAAGCCCACTGCCTCTTGGTCCTGCTCACAACCCTCACTAAGACCCCCAAGCCTGTACTAGCAGAGCTCCTCAGTAGGTGGGGCTATCAGCATTCCCAACGGTGGCCATGGCTCCTGGCTGATGCTGCTGGGGCTAAGAGCCACCAGCCATCTCATTGTCCAATGGCAGCTCTTTAACGGTGGGACTTCCTCCTGAGAAAGGGGTGGAAGTCTTGTCTTAAAGCAGTTAATGCTACTCCCAGTATTAAATAGCTGTGGAACTGCCATCAGGATCATGAACTGGCTCTTCCCCTGCCATTTTAACTGGGGTGGGGACCAGCCAATAAAATCCAACCCATTGTATGTTTTTATAAGCTGATTCTGATGACTTTGTTGCCTTCTGTTTTCTGGCTGCTGACGTTTCTGTATTTTACCTTTCTCTGATCTTCTCGTAGCCAGAGAATGATCGGGGACTTTCCAATGTGATGGGTGTGAGATGTTTGTTGATTCCAAAACAGGCTAATAAATTGCTTATTTATAGTTTTGGGGGCATGTTCTGCTTTTTGTCTAGATGTCTTTTTACCTTGCTTCAATTTTCTGGTGTTAAAAAAACCTCCTCATTTCATCTGAGCAAGCAGAAAGGGCCTCACTTGATCTCCTCCTGTGTAAGTTTGACGTTGCTTCAAAGGGATTAATTTGATTGAATCTTAGTAAATAATTTCCTCCATCAAGAATTCGACTGTTAGTTAGCAATACAACTACCCTCTGCCACTGCACCAGATTCATGAATCCTACTGAAAAACATGATTGCAATCAATACATTAAAATAAATTATTCTGGAGATGTTGATCATTTTGGCATGGCCATGTTTAGAATCATAAGAATCGAATCCCTATAGTGCAGAAGGAGGCCATTCGTCCCATCGAGACTGCTCCAACAACAATCCCACCCAGGCCCTATCCCCGTAACACCAAGTATTTACCCTGCTTACCCATCTGAAACTAAGGGGCAATTTCAGCATGGCCAATCAACCTAACCTGCACATCTTTTGGACTGTGGGAGGAAACCATGGCACCTGCAGGAAACCCGTGCAGACACGGGGAGAACGTGCAAACTCCACACAGCCAGCGACCCAAGGCCGGAATTGAACCCGGGTCCCTGGCACTGTGAGGCAGCAGTGCTAACCACTGTGCCACCATGCTGCCCGTAAGTGCCCATTGTGACAGTACCTTTGAACTCCGCAAGGATCTATAGTTGGTTGCGTGCTGTTTCTGATCTAGAGGCTGTCTGACGGTGATAGCCACATTCATGGTGCACAATTTGAGCTCAATGCGAGTGAATGGGTTTTGAATGGGTTAAACTCGGGCCAGTGGAGTCAGCTGCCATGCATACGCTGTCAGCAGTTTGGTCATGCAATATGGAGAGGGGTATGGCTGGTAGGGGCCGACCATCTGACTTCGTACGGGGTAGGGTTGAGATGACGCAATCAGATCTACCATGAAATTATTGAATGACGGAGCAGGTCTGAGGGGCCGATTGGCCTACTCCAGCTCCTAATTAGTATGTTCGTAAAATCAGCACTACGAAGATGTAAGCAAGTGGACATATACTGAAACTCATCTAGTGGAACAGCATGAGAGATCAACCAGTAATACTTCATTTTCAATCAAAAGTTCACAAAAAATGTTCCATCTGTCCTTTAAAAGAAGTCTGCGCCAAGCTTAGACATTCAGAAAAGTGTGGGATCTCGTGCTATTCATAAATTAATGCCTGACTGACTGATGCTATAGGACTCTGACAACTCAACACAAGGTTTCTTCATGGAGTTTTGCCAAGCGATGATTGGTGCATTATAATGAGCAGAATAAATGCTCATACATTTTTCTCTCACTGAGAAGGTGCAATATTACTATCAGGACTTGCCCACAGGACGCGTGGCACAGAGTAGACCCTCGCATATCACGTACAGTATCAAATGTTGATCATGTTTTTTTTCCTAAAATCAATCCTCTTGTCACTTTAAATTGATAGAACTGCAATTTCTGACTTGAAACAAAGGCAAGCCAGTTCTGTGGGTGGGTGAGGACAGGGTAGATAGATCCTGTGCTATTACCTACTCACATTGCTGTCACTTAAACTGCTGTTGTTGATGACAGCCCAGACACGAATAGAGGTAAAGGAAGCAGTGTTACTGTTTATTTAAATTCATTCTTGGTGTGGGCATCGCTGGCTAGACGAGCATTTATTGCCCATTGCTAATTGCCCTTGAGAAGGTGATGGTGCCTTCCTGAACCACTACAGGCCACGTGGTGTAGGTACGCCCACAGTGCTGCGAAGGAGAGAGTTCTAGAATTTTGACCCAGCGACAGTGAAGGAACGGCAATATATTTCTAAGTCAGGATGGTGAGTGACTTAGAGGGGCATTTCCACGTGGTGTGTTCCCATGTATCTGCTGCCTTTGTCCTTGTTGATGGTAGTGGTTGTGAGTTTGGAGAGTGCTATCTCAGGAGCCTTGGTGAGCTCCTATAGTGCATCTTGTCGATGGTACGCACTGCTGCCATTGTTCATTGGTAGTGGAGGTAGTAAATGTTTGTGGAAGGGGTGCCAATCAAGCAGGCTGCTCTATCCTAGATATTGTTGACCTTCTTGAGTGCTGTTAGAGCTGCACTCATCCAAGCAAATTGAGTATTTTCCATCAGACTCCTGACTTTTGCCTTGGAGATAGTGGACAGAGCTTTGGAGAATCCGGAGGTGACTAACAGCTGCAGGATTCTTAGCCTCAGACCTGCTGCAGGATTCTTAGCCTCAGTGAGCGTCACATCTGTGGTGGGTAAATTGTTGGAAGGTATTTTGAGAGACAGGATCTACAGGCATTTAGAGATGCAAGGACTGATTAAGGACAGTCAGCATGGCTTTGTGAGTGGAAAATCATGTCTCACAAATTTGATTGTGTTTTTTGAAGGGGTAACCACGAAGGTAGATGAGGGCAATGCAGTTGATGTTGTCTACATGGATTTTAGCAAGGTCTTTGACAAGGTACCGCGTGGTAGGTTGTTGCATAAGGTTAAATCTCATGGGATCCAGGGTGAGGTATCTAAATGGATACAAAATTGGCATCTTGACAGAATAAGGTAAGAAGTTTAACAACACCAGGTTAAAGTCCAACAGGTTTATTTGGTAGCAAAAGCCACACAAGCTTTCGGAGTCTTAAGCCCTTCTTCAGGTGAGTGGGAATTCTGTTCACAAATAGGGCATATAAAGACACAAACTCAATTTACATGAATAATGGTTGGAATGCGAATACTTCCAGCTAATCAAGTCTTTAAGATACAAACAATGTGAGTGGAGAGAGCATCAAGACAGGCTAAAGAGATATGTACTGTCTCCAGGCAGGACAGCCAGTGAGACTCTGCAGGTCCAGGCAAGCTGTGGGGATTACAAATAGTGTGACATGAACCCAATATCCCGGTTGAGGCCGTCCTCACGTGTGCGGAACTTGTATGCGGAAGTGGAACTCCACTTCTTGACAGAAGCCAGAGGGTGGTTGTAGAGAGTTGTTTTTCAAACTGGAGGCCTGTGACCAGCGGTGTGCCTCAGGGATCAGTGTTGGGCCCACTGTTATTTGCCATTTACATTAATGATTTGGATGAGAATATAGGGGGCATAGTTAGTAAGTTTGCAGATGACACCAAGATTGGTGGCATGGTGGACAGTGAGGAAGGCTATCTCCAATTGCAGCAGGATCTTGATCAATTGGGCCAGTGGGCTGACAAATGGCAGATGGAGTTTAATTTAGACAAATGCGAGGTAATGCATTTTGGTAGATTGAACCAGGGCAGGATTTACTCAGTTAATGGTAGGGCGTTGGGGAGAATTATAGAACAAAGACATCTAGGGATACATGTTCATAGCTCCTTGAAAGTGGAGTCACAGGTGGACAGAATGGTGAAGAAGGCATTTGACATGCTTGGTTTCATCGGTCAGAACATTGAATACAGGAGTTGGGACGTCTTGTTGACGTTGTACAAGACATTGGTAAGGCCACACTTGGAATACTGTGTGCAATTCTGGTCACCCTATTATAGAAAGGATATTATTAAACTAGAAAGAGTGCAGAAAAGATTTACTAGGATGCTACCGGGACTTGATGGATTGAGTTATAAGGAGAGGCTGAATAGACTGGGACTTTTTTCTCTGGAGCGTAGGAGGCTGAGGGGTGACCTTATAGAGGTCCATAAAATAATGAGGGGCATAGACAAGATAGATAGTCTATATCTTTTCCCAAAGGTAGGGGAGTCTAAAACTAGAGGGCATAGGTTTAAGGTGAGAGGGGAGAGATACAGAAGTGTCCAGAGGGGCAATTTTTTCACACACAGGGTGGTGAGCGTCTGGAACAAGCTGCCAGAGGTAGTAGTAGAGGCGGGTACAATTTTATCTTTTAAAAAGCATTTAGATAGTTACATGGGTAAGATGGGTATAGAGGGATATGGGCCAAATGTGGGCAATTGGGATTAGTTTAGGGGTTTCAAAAAAAAAGGGTGGCATGGACAA
The DNA here is from genome assembly GCF_964213995.1 of Mustelus asterias. NCBI lineage: Eukaryota > Metazoa > Chordata > Chondrichthyes > Carcharhiniformes > Triakidae > Mustelus > Mustelus asterias. The sequence goes on from NC_135807.1 coordinate 122,902,967, forward strand.
GTTGGGCCGAAGGGCCTGTTTCCATGCTGTAAACCTCTATGACCTGCTCTTGTAGCTCCCCACTTTCCAACTTCAATGTCTTGATGCCGTTTTTAATTTTTTGTCCACTATAAAATCCACCTTGTTGTCTCTCTGATAGACAGTAAGTTATTCCTTTACAATTGGGAATGCGGACAGTTCAGGCGCACAAATTAGCATCTATCAGAGACTGGAGGGGGGTGGTTAGCGGGAGGTTGAAAGGAAGCTTGATCTTTATGGCGCATGACACACCTCGCAGTTAATTTATTCTGAGAGCAGCAGAGCAGCAGCTTATATTGTTGTGGGTTTGTAACGATCAGAGAATACAATCTGTGGCAGCAAAAGTAAAAACCTTTCAACTGTGTCCTGATTTTGAGAACTTACTTCATCTTTATCCTCGAGAGTTGAACGATAATTAGCGCTTGTTTTCAAGTGTTGGACAGCTTAGTGGCTGAATAATAATTTATACAATATTCTGGAAATCTCCTGCCCACTTCCCATCACCATAGCTTTTGCTTTCCCTGCTCTTTTAATTTTAATTGGCTTTTACGCTCTTAGTGTTATGTTTCCTGTTTTAAAGACTGACTTTGTACCACAGAATTACCAGAGAAGTAATTTGTCATACAGGTTGGAATGGTATCCCTTTGACCTCTGATGTGTGCTGTTAGTTAACCTTGGGTTTGAGATACGTCAACATAGGCTCCAGTATAATGCAGATATTATTCTCAGGGGCTTTAATTGTGATCCCCCCCCCCCCCCCCCCCCCCCCCCACCTTCACATGTGACTCCCTCCCCACCCTGCTATTGACGCACGCTACTTTGGGCTACACATGAAGAGTACCTTTTGACACTTTGTACTGTATTACAAAATAAGTCACAGCTCTCAATGGAGGAGGGAAGGAAAGGGAAAAGTACTGGGGTGGGGGAACAGGGTAAAGGGAGCTCCTTATGCAGTGCCTCATTCTGTTTGAGCCATATTGTTTGCAAGATGCCACCTATGTCTCTACATGCCAGAGATGTGTGCTTCCAACTACATGTTTCAACAAGCTGCTTCATATTATGACATGACTCAGTCCAACATGACTTCATCCATCCAAAAAGTTTGCATGAACATATCAGTTTAAACTTGTATTGGAGTCAGACACACACACACACACACATACACACACACACCCTACCTCACTTGTAACAGTGAGGTAGGATTAAGGAGCTAAAGTTCTGAAGTCCAACCCGACCCACTGCCATGCAACTGTACCAGTCAGGATCAGTTAACTCTGCATGTACCCAAGAGCTTTTTTGGTGCAACGGTTTAACTGATTTGCTTTGTAAACTTTCTAGAGCCACGTGGTTGAAATTTTAAGCCATACTAAAAGTTTATTTATTAGTCACAAGTAGGCTTACATTAACAGTGCAATGAAGTTACTGTGAAAATCCAGTTATGCTAATAGCCAATTATTTTTTTTAGTGGACCTGATTAAATTGTCCAGTAGCAGTGAAGTTTATTTTCTTTGCAAGTCCGTCCCAAAATGTAATTGATATTTAATTGCTCTGAGCAGCATTTTTGAATTGTATGTAAATGCGGTTCCTAATGCTCCAACATAACACCTTGTTAAACTATTGTATTGGGAGACCCATGCTTATCGCTCAAGAGGAACAGTGACTAAGGTGCCGACTTATTCTCAGAATAAAACATCTATGGAGGTTTTCTCCTCTTGCACTGTTGATGAGTTCTTGCTTGGTGGTAAATCCTTCATTAAGTTTTGGGTTTTGAATTAATCCTTGTCAACATTCATTCCAGACAGGAGTGTGCAGAGACTAGACTGATGTTCCATGGCAAATTTCCTTGGGGTTCTGCCAACGACGGTTTTCTATCTTCCATCAGTAATTTTTATATATTTGCGAAGTATATTTTAGCAATTGCAACTGCTTTACTGTGCTATAGGATGTAGTCCTACTGCCGACAAGAATGTGGGCAGATTCTTTGATCTGTGATGAGGCAGGTGATGGAAACTTGGTCTTGGATATTAATCGAACTATAATTGTTCAAGGAATGACATAGGATCTGGGCATTCTGTGTGGCCTTTGGTACATTTTTAGTTTTGCATCATCCCATTTGTGGCATGCATAAGATGGACATTTTGATTTATAAAAAACACAGGGCCTAGAAAAAATGGGCGCTGTTTCAACTCCCGTCAACACTTACCTGAGGTTCTCTGCACTGACTGTTTCGCTGATCCATGTATTGGGGCTCACTGCATAACATCTAACGGGTCTCATGCCTCAGCATTCAGGCAGGGGGGGCATGACGTTCACTGTCATTTGCTCTGTCAAAACTGGTTGAGGCTCAATTTCTAGGCCTGTGTCTGTTCCATGAACCAACCTAGGCTCCGTGCTCGAGCTCCTGGGCGGGATTTTACAACCTCGCTCGGGCGAGACCGGAATTTCCCGCCCGAGGTCAATGGAGATTTCTGTTATCGGACCCTGCCCCATGCCGATTCTATGGTGAGCGAGGTGGTAGAGATCCGGCCCTTGTATCAGTCAGCTAGTAATAGATCCGGAGACTTCAGCACACAATCCAGGCTGGCACTTCAGTCCCGCACTGGGAGCATTCAGCACTAAATCAGGTGCTATCTATTGAATGGGGCACAAAACCAGGCTCAGTTAGGGGGAGGGGGGTGGGGTTGATGTTTGCATATGTTTGTCATTCCAGGGACCAATGAGCAAATTTCTGAAACATGAGGGGTGGGATTGTCCCAAAAAAATTCCAAGTGTCGAACTCGCGTAAAAACTGCAGTAAATCCCACTGGTTTTTTTCAGCGAGATTTTCAAAATGAATCTCCCACACTCTCTGCACTGCAGAGTGCACGAGTGTGAATCTAATTTAAAATCTGTGAGCGGGGTCTATTCCTGCTGGAGAGGCCGGCAGCCGAGCGGGGCCGCTGCGCATGTGCTGAGATCAGCACTGCCCCGCACTGCTGGCGTCCCAATCGCTGGCCAGCTCGATCGCTGTCCAGCTCCATGACCCTGCATTGCTGGCACACAGACACCCCCAAGGCACTGATTGCGGGCCAATCTCGATGCCCGCCTCCCCCTCAACCCTCTCAAACTGGCAGCCCCAATCGCTGGCCCCTCTTCCTCTGTCACTGCCACATGCAGAGTGGCAGTTGGACCCCCACACCCACCGAATGCCCCATTAGGCTCCGATGCCCGGTTGGCAGTGCCACTTTGCCCCTTATGCAGTGTCGGGGGCCAGGCTAGTACTGCCACGCTGGCAATGCCCAGGGGACCCCTTACCCCGACCTCCTGAAGGGCCTCCATGGCCCCCCCCCGTCACTCCAGCGGGGTTGGGCTGTCAGCTCCTCACTAGTGGGAAGCTATTGTAAACCCCACTGGAGGGAACCACTCCTGGTGGGGGAGGAGATTCTAACGGGCCCGAGACTTCAGCCCCGGGCCCGCTAATTACATTTAAATGAGTATTTGAATACATTATACAGCTCCGTGTCGATTTCTGGCGCAGAGCTGACGGTGCCGTAAATCCAGTGGCTGGAGACTCTGGGAAGCCCGCGACACGGCCCCCGCCGGTGGAGCGGCACGGCCTCCGCCGGTGGAGCGGCACGGCCTCCGCCGGTGGAGCGGCACGGCCTCCGCCGGTGGAGCGGCACGGCCTCCGCCGGTGGAGCGGCACGGCCTCCGCCGGTGGAGCGGCACGGCCTCCGCCGGTGGAGCGGCACGGCCTCCGCCGGTGGAGCGGCACGGCCTCCGCCGGTGGAGCGGCACGGCCTCCGCCGGTGGAGCGGCACGGCCTCCGCCGGTGGAGCGGCACGGCCTCCGCCGGTGGAGCGGCACGGCCTCCGCCGGTGGAGCGGCACGGCCTCCGCCGGTGGAGCGGCACGGCCTCCGCCGGTGGGGCGACACGGCCCCCGCCGGTGGAGCGGCACGGCCCCCGCCGGTGGAGCGACACGGCCTCCGCCGGTGGAGCGGCACGGCCTCCGCCGGTGGAGTGGCACGGCCTCCGCCGGTGGAGTGGCACGGCCTCCGCCGGTGGAGTGGCACGGCCTCCGCCGGTGGAGTGGCACGGCCTCCGCCGGTGGAGTGGCACGGCCTCCGCCGGTGGAGTGGCACGGCCTCCGCCGGTGGAGTGGCACGGCCTCCGCCGGTGGAGTGGCACGGCCTCCGCCGGTGGAGTGGCACGGCCTCCGCCGGTGGAGTGGCACGGCCTCCGCCGGTGGAGTGGCACGGCCTCCGCCGGTGGAGTGGCACGGCCTCCGCCGGTGGAGTGGCACGGCCCCCGCCGGTGGAGTGGCACGGCCCCCGCTGGTGGAGTGACACGGCCCCCGCTGGTGGAGTGACACGGCCTGGGAGAATCGCCCCCACGGTTTGGGACAAAAATTAACTGAATTTTTTTTTTGAAAGAGTTGCGGTTTTAGAGAAAGAAACAATTGCTGAAGAAAAGTACAGCAATGTCATAGCAATAAATTGTTAAGTTTAAAAAGAGTAAGTAATAAAAATAATTAGTGTGTGAGTGAGTGCGTGCATTTGTGTTGGTGTGGACTTTAGTAAAGCCTTCGATAAGGTTCCTCATGATACAGAGGGTGAAGTCATGTGGGATCCGAGGAGAGCTGGCAAGATGGATAGAAAACTTGCTTGGGCACAGAAAGCAGAGGGTAGCAGTGGAAGGGTACTTTTCTAACTGGAGGTCTGTTCCACAAGGATCAATGCTGGGATCTCTGTTGTTTGTAATATATAAAAATGATTTGGAGGAAAATGTAAGTGGTCTGATTGGGTGGGGTCACAGAGAGGCCTGCACTAAACCAATTTACCTCAATCTACCTCTTCAAAAGGACATGGAACTACTTGGAGAAGTTCAGGAGTGTTCTCTGGTTCAGCCAATGTTATTCCATCAACCAATATTGGTAAAACATTTTCTAGTCATTTATCTCATTGCTGTTTAAGGAAAGATTGGATGGGTTAGTGTTGTTTTCTTTGGAACCAAGGAGATCGAGAGGAGAGCTCATTGAAGTTTATAAAATTATGAGGGGCCTAGATAGAGTGGATTGGAGGACCCTATTCCCCTTGGCTGAGGGTCCAAAACCAGAGGATATCAATTTTGGCTAGAGGGCTTAGAAAGGAAAATTTTCACCCAAAGGGTGGTGCAGATCTGGAACTCACTGCTTGAAAAGAGGCAGAAATCCTCAGAATATGTGTTGGCCGTGCACTCGAAGTGCTGTAACCTACAGGGCTGCAGGTCAGGAGCTGGAAAGTGGGATTAGGCTGGATGGTTGTGCGTCAGCCATCACAGGCACAGAGGGGGTTAAATGACCTCCTTGTGCGCTGTAAGTTTCTCAGATTCGATAACCTTTCTAGGTGTGAATTATATTTCTCCGCATTTGAAAAGTGACCACACTTCAAATGTGCTTCATTAGCTGTGGAACTTTGTAGGATGTCATGAAAAGCATGTGTTTCTTTTTCTTTAAATCTTATATCATAGAAATCATAGAAACCCTACAGTGCAGAAGGAGGCCATTCGGCCCATCGAGTCTGCACCGACCACAATCCCACCCAGGCCCTCCCCCCACATATTTTACCCGCTAATCCCTCTAACCTACACATCCCAGGACTCTAAGGGGCAATTTTTCAACCTGGCCAATCAACCTAACCCGCACATCTTTGGACTGTGGGAGGAAACCGGAGCACCCGGAGGAAACCCACGCAGACACGAGTAGAATGTGCAAACTCCACACAGACAGTGACCCGAGCCGGGAATCGAACCCGGGACCCTGGAGCTGTGAAGCAGCAGTGCTAACCACTGTGCTACCGTGCCGCCCCTATACTTGCTCATCTTCTGGTAGATTTCCATATTAAACACATTGCCATGTGCTTAATGTGCAAGAAAATGGCAAATATGTTCTATGATAGTGACCCTCAGTGATGTGAACTTTCTGTGCACTGCTTCCAGCTGTTGAGCTTTGAGCTTGTTTCTCGGTGACCAGACCTGAGCAAAGTTCTTGGTCTGCCCAGAGTGCTGCACAGCTTGATTATAATTTCCCCACGTTATACTCTACTCCTTGCCCATCCGGTTCAACATTCCATTAGCTTCATTGATTGCCGCTTTGCATGGGTTGTAGACATTTCGTATTGAATCTACTAAGATTCTTGAATCTCATCCAGTTCTATGCGAAACTAATTCTGATGCCATCTGGGAAGTATTTGCATTGCCCATTTCCCCTTCCTGTGTGTAGCTCTTTGAAATTGATTGAATCTCTCATTGTTTGGGAGGGACTGGAATGGATGTGGGAGAAGAAGTTTTGATATCTTTATTACTTGGAAATGCTGAAAGCCAGGACGTTTCTGGCCTTAGTTCTAGACACAATCATGGCAATGTTGTGCTATGTAATGAGCATTCCCATCATCTTGCATAAAAGCAAAAGATGTTGACGCCAACACAATCATGGGAATGGAATTTTTCAAATTCATTTATGGAATGTAGATGTTGCTGGCTCGGCCCATCCCTAATTGCCATTGAGAAGGTGATAGTGTGCTGCGTTCTTGAACTGCCATGATGTGGAGATGAACTTCTTGAACTGCTGCAGTCCCTTAGGTGTAGCTGCACCCACAGTGCTGTTAGAGAGGGAGTTCCAGGATTTTGACCCAGCGACAGTGAAGGAACGGCAAAATATTTCCAAGTCAGGATGGTGAGTGACTTGGAGTTAGTGGTGTTCCCCAGGTATCTGCTGCTCTTGTCCATCTAAATGGTAGTGGTCATGGGTTTGGAAGGTGCTGCCTAAGGAACCTGCAGTGCATCTTATAGATGGTACACATGGCTGTCTCTGTTCATCAGTGGTGGAGGGAGTGAATGATTGTGGAAGGGCTACCAATCAAGCAGGCTGCTTTGTCCTGGATGGTGTCAAGCTTCTTGAGTGGTGTTGGAGCTGCACTCATCCAGGCAAGTAGAAAGTATTCCATTACACTCCTGACTTGTGCCTTGTAGTTGGTGGACAAGCTTTGGGGAGTCAGGAGGTGTGTTACCTGCTGCAGGATTCCTAGTCTTTGACCTGATCTGGTGGCCACAGTATTTATATGGCTAGTCCAGGTCAGTTTCTGGTCAATGGCAACCCCCTGGACGTTGATGAGGACAGAATAATATTTTAAAAATTAGTTTAAAAAGTTGTGAGAGGGCGAATCACCATCTAGTATCATTTGTTCATGGGAAATGCATTGAAAATATGATTTATCATTCATGGGAGTCCATGACAACAATGAAAGTCTGTCTTGGCAGCTTGCCAACAGACTTTTAAAAACAAAAAACCTGCAGTATTCCAAAACTAAATAACAACACGGGAATTATAGTGGTAACGAACAGGAGAGAAAACACCTCATTTTATTTCTCAGAAAGATGAATTAACTAGAATACCTGCTGGATTGTGTATTTTAAAGGAAGGTTTCTGCCCTATTCAGTTTTCAGATCACATTGAGTTTATCTGAAAGGGTTTAAAGTGCACTTGATTTGTTTAACAGTGTTTGCTCTTTTTGTTATTTAGGAACCCTATTGAACCTTTGTGACCGTAGCCATGCTGTGCTGTTTAACTTCCATTAATTAGATCTTTGTTTATTTACACAACCACTAACCAATCAATCATGTACTAGGTAGCTAAATATGTTTTAAATGTCTTTTATTGGTTATTTATTTCCTATTGCTGATAGTGCAGGCCCAGTCAGATGTCCCAAATGTTTGATTAATGTATATTTGGTAACCATTTTCCAAATTAAAAAAGTAGTTAACTTCGGATAAATGGATAGCTAATCCATACATCAAACCCCAGGAACACCTTAATTTAAAGAGCTAAGGTGCATATTCAATAGAATCCCTACAGTGCAGAAGGAGTCCATTCAGCCCATTGAATCTGCACCGACTCTCTGACAGAGCATCTTACTCAGGCCCTCTCCACCACCCTATCCCCGTAATCCCACACATTTATCATGGCTAAGCCACCAACTGTACATCTTTGGACACTAAGAGGTAATTGAGCATGACCAATCCACCTAATGCACATCTTTGGACTGTGGGAGGAAACTGGAGCACCCGGGGGAAACCCATGCAGACATGGGGAGAACGTGCAAACTCCTCACAGACAGTTGCCACTGTGCACCCCACAGCAGGGGTTATGCAGTGGTGATGCTGCCCAAGCAATCTTGCTGATGGACGTTGAGGTTTCCCATCTCAACTACATTCTGTACTCCTGTTTCTTCCAAGCTGTGTTCAACATGGAGGAGCCCTCATTCAACAGTTGAGGGTGGATGTAGTTGATGATCAGCAGGATTCCTTGCCCATATTTGACCTGATGCCATGAGGTATCATGGGGTCCAAAGCCAATGTTGAAAACTCCCAGGGCAACTCCCTTTTAATTACGTGCCTCTGTGCCCACTTCTGGTGGAGACTTCTTCCTGTGTTCACCCCAGTCCAACGCCGGCATCTCCACATCATGTTTGCCAATGGGACAGGATAGTAACCAGGGATGGTGATGAATGAAGTCTAGGTCATTGGCCATGACATATGATTTGTTGAGTAGGAAGACTATGTTAGACTGTTGAGTGATTTTTCTGTGGGACAGCTGTCCCACCTTTGAAGCAAGTCCCCTGATGTTAGCACATTACAAGGTCAACTGGACAGATGTGCCTTGGTCTTTTCCAGTGCCTTAGTCGATGCGAGCTGATCCTCACTCAACTTTGCTGCAGCGGATTAATATAACTGAGACCTTTTCAGAGGGTAATTGAGAATTAACCATATTGCTGTGAGTCTGGAGTCATGTCTGGATTAGACTGAGTAAAGGCATCAGATCTCCATCCCTGAAACACGAGTGAACCAGACAAGTTTTTAATGACAATCAATAGTTTTTATTATTGACAATCATTATTCCTGAGGCTTGCTTTTTATTCGAGATTTATTCATTAAATTTAAATTCCCCCATGTTGGGATTTGAGCATGAGTACTGGTATCTGGCTCACATAAAAGAACTCTGCCGCTGTTCTGTCATCACCAATGCTGTGGAGTTCTGTGGACCTGGTTGCCTCAGGTATTGGTTCATTAAGCCAATCAAAGGCTTGGACACTTACTGCTTCCTGAGGTGGGGGGGTTTCATGTCCCAACACCTTGCGGCTGAGTCTTCTTCCTTGTGGCCGGTTTTAGAAAATGCCATCTGCAGGTTTGTTGATCGAGCAGAAGGAACGCAGTCATGTGAGGTTTCTTTTGCATTCAACTCTATGGTACGATTGCCTGGAAAGTGTGGTTCTTAGGCTGGCAACACCCTGCCCATTCTTTGTGAAGTCTTTTCAAGTGAGCTTGAGCACTGAGGGAGCACCTGTGTTTGTGCATAGCGCAGCACCACAAACACTGAAGGGCTGAGGTTCAATCCAGGTGCAGAGCTGGTTTGCCCTTCCAGCAGTGCTTGCCAGTTACTTACTGAGTTGCCTTCATCAGGGCCTCTAGAATGCAGTGGAATCTTGGGGTCAATCCCTACCCAATTCCTGAATCACATTACTAAACTTATTTTTACATTTAGAAAATTTAATGGCTCTTTATTGAAAAATGCATTATAAAATTAAAGGTTTACTCAACTATAATTAAAATTAAGCATAACTGGCCATTATTGTGCGTACATAAATATATATTGTACTTTATAAAGAAAAGCACTGTTTTGCCACCAACTTCCTTACAGAGGAAAGCAAAGTTTAAAATTAACTTTGATTCAGAAGATGCTATTAGATGCAACATAATGCTTTTCCACAGATTAAACTACCATTAAAACCTACCTTTAAATAAAACTTTTGACAGGGCAGCATTAGGCAGCAGTAAGACACCCCTTCAAGTTATCGAGCCCTCCGAGTCAGTGTAGCTATATCTGGAGGAGCTCTGTCCTGCATGCCTGAAATTCTCCATGGGGTTCCCTTATTTCCAAATTCATTTATATGAGGTGCATCTATGTCTGCTGCTTACGAAGAAGATACCTGTAGCCTTGGACTCGGGCAGGAACTCAGTATGGTGGGATATCATGCTTTCGTGTATATTACCAGGCAATCTAACACTCATGCTAAGCCAATTGCTCAATTTGGTATAGTGACAATCCCTAACCCTAAGAGAAGACATTCTTCGAACAAGGTACATGTTAGGGTAGCGATTCTGTGGCCGTACATAAATCTCTCAGTTGATTCCAAGGATATTGAATTGTGGAACACTTACAAGCCTTGGCTATCCTTTAAATGTATCATTGTTATCAATTAAACGTTACAGCGTTAGCTTTGTTTTTTTTACCGGTTTCCGCCACTTTGAAGGTGTGAACTTGTAATGACTTCAATCAGGTCATTGAAGTTGGCCTATTGCAGTATGAACTCCCTGATTAAGGATCCAATTGATGGGCCAATCAGGGAGTTCATACTCCAATAGGCTAACCTATTGGTCTGATTGAAGTCATTACAGAACTGCTGTTGGGTTACAGGAAGCAAAGGCAGGAATTTTCTCATGGAATCGGGTGGGGGCCCAGGGATTCTGAAAGAGAAGCATCAGACCGGCTCCCCGATGTGTTCCTGTCTCTGGCCACTTTTCCCAAGGTTGGGTTGGGTGCCTCAGGTACTAGTTTATTAAGCCAATCAAAGGTATTGGACAGGCCTGGCAGCAGTGGAATGGCCAGTGAAAGCCAATGAGATACCATGTAACCAGCATTTTCATAGCACAATGGCAATTTGCTGGAGGTGAACTCTACCCCTACCATGTTTGCAACTCTCCTCCTCATTAGAAGAAAGCAGGAGGTCTAAGACCATAATTTGAGTTTAAAGAAGATTTTATGCAGCACCTCTGCAGGAAAATGCAGTCATTTGAAGATCATGCCATTACTGATTAATCTCCAAGATGTTATTTCCCAATACTTATAGGATACAGTATCCATCATTAGGTAAGTGCCCCCATCTTGTGGTGCCCTCTCACTCTGTCTGAGCACCACTCCCCTCTCTCAGTGGAGTGGATGGTCAGCCCTCCCTTCAGCCTCTCCGATGGACTCTCCCATAACATTATGCCACCCACCATAACTATTTTGATGGAGAATGTAGAGTGGAACTATAAATTGGCCACTACCTGAAAAATTAGGCCAATGGGCATGATGCCAATGTCCTTTCAATGACGTTGTTATGGTTTGGTGATGTCAATTATGTTAAGTTAAGGGAAACAGGTGGAAGATGGGCGACTGGCCAGTTGTGTGTTGTAGTAGTCAAGCCGAGAGATAACAAAGGCAGTGATGAGGGTTTCAGCAGCACAATAACTGGGATTTGGGGTTACTTGGGTAATGTTACAGCGGTGGAAACTAGCAGTCTTGGCGTTGGTCAGATGGTTGCCTTGGAGACAGTTACAACACCAAGGTTTCTCACAGTCAGTTCTGCCTCAGGCAGTTGCGAAGAAGATTCCACCCATTGTGTTTTCAGATGATATTAAGGGGTAGCATGAGAAATACATGAAATAACATGAAATATAGCACCTTTCCCAACCCCTGAAATTCTCAAAGCATTTCACACCCAATGTAATGCCTAGTACAGTCACCGATGTAATATTAGAGAACACAGCAAACAACTTACACGCAGTGAGATCAGGCAAATGGCCAGATAATTTGGGTTAGTGATGTTTTCGAAGGGATAAAAATTGTGCTGGAATACTTGCCTGTTCTTCTTCAAAGTAAGAAGTTTAACAACACCAGGTTAAAGTCCAACAGGTTTATTTGGTAGCAAAAGCCACACAAGCTTTCGAGGCTCTGAGCCCCTTCTTCAGGTGAGTGGGAATTCTGTTCACAAACAGAACTTATAAGACACAGACTCAATTTACATGAATAATGGTTGGAATGCGAATACTTACAACTAATCCAGTCTTTAAGAAACAAAACAATGGGAGTGGAGAGAGCATCAAGACAGGCTAAAAAGATGTGTATTGTCTCCAGACAAGACAGCCAGTGAAACTCTGCAGGTCCACGCAACTGTGGGAGTTACAAATAGTGTGACATAAATTCTGATTCTAGGATCAGAATTAGAATTTATGTCACACTATTTGTAACTCCCACAGTTGCGTGGACCTGCAGAGTTTCACTGGCTGTCTTGTCTGGAGACAATACACATCTTTTTAGCCTGTCTTGATGCTCTCTCCACTCCCATTGTTTTGTTTCTTAAAGACTGGATTAGTTGTAAGTATTCGCATTCCAACCATTATTCATGTAAATTGAGTCTGTGTCTTATAAGTTCTGTTTGTGAACAGAATTCCCACTCACCTGAAGAAGGGGCTCAGAGCCTCGAAAGCTTGTGTGGCTTTTGCTACCAAATAAACCTGTTGTACTTTAACCTGGTGTTGTTAAACTTCTTACTGTGTTTACCCCAGTCCAACGCCGGCATCTCCACATCACTTCTTCAAAGTGCCACAGCATCTTTAATATCCACTTGAGGGTGATGTTTAGGTTCCATTTGGAAGATGTTACTCTGCTGAAGTGTGAGCCTGAAATAGTGCTTGAATCCATGACCCTGTTGAGTTGAAAATGCCTCTACTGAACCAAGACTGACAGCAGAAATTAAATTGTACCTTGTGCCACTTTGGAAACTATGGCTCACTTACACATTGATCGCAAGTTCATTGCAGTGGAGAAAGGCCATTCAGCACATCTGAATTCATCCAAATTCTTTCACGTTGTACTATCCAATTCTTTCTTAATCAGTCCCACCATGTGGGTGGCACAGTGGTTAGCACTGCTGCCTCACAGTGCTAGGGACCTGAGTTCAATTCCAGCCTCAGGTGACTGTGTGGAGTTTGCACATTCTCCACGTGTCTATGTGGGTTTCCTCCACGTGCTCTGGTTTTCTCCCACAGTCCAAAGATGTGTGGGTTAGGTGGATTGGCCATGATAAATCACCCCTTAGTATCAGGGGGATTAGCATGATAGATATTGGGATTATGGGGATAGGGCCTGGGTGGGATTGTTGTCAGAACAGGCTCATTGGTCCGAATGGCCTCCTTCTGCACTGTAGGGATTCTATGATTCCATCTGGATATCCATTCCATGTATTGATCACTCTTGCTGATGTCAGTCTTAAATTTGCCTACTTCCATTTTGAACATGTCCCTTTGACCCACTCTACCAAGTGATTTACAGTCACTTTCTGGATTGAGCTTTTCCATTCCATGAAGTGTCTAACGACCTCTGTAAGAGCACCTCTTGAAGACTTGTTTTCCAGGATGAAACACCCAGGTTTCTCTAGACCTTGTCCTATACACCAGACCTCTGGGGCTTTTCTTGCACGGCCTCTGATGTTTGGATGTGCCCATCACGTCTCAGTAACAAGGACTGGACACATTACTCAAGTTGTAGTTTGACGAGGCATCAGGGCCAGATTTCCACAGTTGGGAAGACTTCACAGATCTTTAGAAAAAACTGGTGGGCTGCACCCAGATGCAGAAGTTTCTCTTTCCGGGAAAATCCAAATTTTCAATTTGGGGAAAAGGGGCAGGACATGATTCACTGAGGAGGGAAACCGGAACTGAGCAGGGCCATTTGAATTCAGGACTAAGTTCAAACAGATCCCATTTTAACTGTTCCAAGGGCCTTAACTGACAGCGTGGGAATCATGAATTGATGAGGTAGATGTAAACGCTCTTGAAGGGTAGGTAAAATCTGTATAACTCATGATCTGAGGATTTTTAAATGCTCCACTCTTTAATGATGTAATAAAAAACAGGCTGCAGATTTGATTTGACTTATTATTGTTGCATGAATTGGTATACAGTGAAAAGTATTGTTTCTTGCGCACTATACAGCCAAAGCATACCATTCACAGAGTACATAAGACCTTAAGATATAGGAGCATAATTAGGCCATTTGGCCCATCGAGTCTGCCCTGCCATTCAATCATGGCTGATTTGATTCTCATTCCCATTCTCCTGCCTTCTCCACATAACCCTCAATCCCTTTATTGATCAAGAACCTATCTATCTCTGTCTTAAAGACTCTCAATGACTTGGCCTCCACAGCCTTCTGTTGAAACATGGGGAGAAGGAAAGGAGAGGATGCAGCTGTCCATCAGCTTAATAAAAGACCTGTGCTGGACTGCTTTGATTGACAGGTATAGGTTAGAAAAAAAAACATTAGCACCAGTTTGTGATGTTTCTCGTTGACATTTTCCTAAGGTCTATCATTATGTCATTACGAATGCTTAGCCTAGTTTCAAAAACTACAATTGCCTCAGCGGTGGTTCTGAATTCACAGTTTGACTGACAGTTAAAAGAGTCTATTGAAGAATTAACTGTCTTTTGTATGGGATATGAAAGAAGTTTGTTTTTATAAGCGATCAGCCACTTCAGATTTTAAAATTTGGTGTTTTATAAGAAGGGGCTTTTGTCACTATCAAGTTCATAGGAGTGAGAGCTGTATTAGATTATTGGAAGCTTATTTATTTCATCTCCACATGGCTCCTGAGGTCTACCTAGGGTGGCTATTGGATGAGTGGCTATGGAGATGGCATGGAGGGGTCATTGGAGGTGAGTAGGGAGTGTGAGGGGCGAGAGCCAGAGGGCCTAAATAACTGGGCTGAAGTTCCAGAGAACTGATGTACTTCTGGGTTTGGCAGACCTGATTCCATCCCGCAGCCACTCCCACTCCCATGGAGCAAAAGTCCCATGAATGGGGGTACTTTTTATCCAGGCAGTCCACAGTTACCTTCTTGGGAGCCAATATCAGGCCCAATGTTAACTTGTGTTTTACTGTTTGGCTGTACAATTCGGCATACATTGCTGATTGATTTCTTCTACTGGTTGAGAATTGAGTCCAGCAAGGTCCTTGCCTGACTCTTTAATACCATTCACAAAGTAATTGTTATTTCGTCTGTCCTCCATGCAATTCTTTACAATTGTCTAAAATTAAGTCTGATCTTCCATTGCTCTGCAACTTGGATCATAGAAATCATAGAATCCTTACAGTGCAGAAGGAGGCCATTTGGCCCATCAAGTCTGCACTGACCACAATCCCACCCAGGCCCTATCCCTGTAACTACCACATATTTACCCTGCTAATCCCCTGACACTAGGGTCAATTTATCATGGTCAATCAACCTAACCCGCACATCTTTGGACTGTGGGAGGAAACCGGAGCACCCGGAGGAAACCCATGCAAACACGGGGAGAACATGTAAACTCCGCACAGACAGTGACCCCAGGCTGGGAATCGAACCCGGATCCCTGGCGCTGTGAGGCAGCAGCGCTAAACACTGTGCCACCATGCCGCCCCCGATCCTTTGACTCCAACCCTTTGACTAAGCAGTAAGGATATTTTGTGATTTCTGAATCCTCCACCAATTTGGTATTATCTCCAAATTTGACCAGTTTGCATTGAGCTTCTAACTCCGAATCATTGATGTAAATTCCAAATAGTGCTTCCTGGGGCATCCCAGTCTAATGCAGTTCCTCTGACATTCAGCCGCTTCTCATTCTTGCACAGGATTTGCCATTAATTTTGTTATTTTACATGAGATTGTCACTTATGCCTGAAGGTTTGTCTGTTTTGAACCACGTTTGCTGCTCAAGATTTCTGTCTCAACTATATTGGTGACTAATTTTGTGTGTGTTATCTGTGTTTATGAAGGGAATGTTGTTCATGCCTTTCTTTGTGGATACTTGGAGGAAGTAAATCATTACCTGCCCATTTGGCCTCTTAGTGCCTCCACTTTAAAATTGTCATTTTCATATTTATATCTCTCTGAGGCTTTGCCCTTCTCTTTCTCTGCAATATTCTTCAGTTCTACAACCACATCGTCCAGAAGTCTCAGAGGTTCTGGGCTTCCCGTACATCCTCCCCTATGTCCCACCATTGGCAAATGTGCCTCCTGCCATTAGACCCGATGTTCTGAGATTTCCATCCGAAACACCTTGGCCTCTAATATTTCCCTTTCCTACTTTAGCGCCTTCCTTAAAACCAACTCTTTGACCAAGCCTTCGATCAGTGTGACAAGCCCGTTTGTACCTTTGCGGCTCTTCCATCTGCTACCTTATTGCTGAAATTATACAAAGGATTTATTAGCTTTATTTTGCTCCAACAGCTATATTTATTTCTAAGTCTGTCTTTTGCGCCTCTGACAGTTTACATTATACTTGCACTCTTACCCCCTTTATGCTGAGGCTGCTTGTAACACTCATACCATTGCTGAGGTTTAACACAACCTGAGCCTGGATTGACTGTGGGGTTCTCTGTTCAGTTTCATGTTGGGTACTTCAGTTTCCAACTGAACCTTGAAGGGAATCTCAGCCTCGCCAGATTTTACTGCTGTTTCTATTCCCCTCTCTTCCCTCCATCTCTTCTGAAGATGTTGGCGCCTTGCTGGGCTCTGGCTTATAGTGTCAGGCATTCCCCAGGAGGCCATTTGTGGATTCTTCTGGCATGGGCTGCTTGGTAGCAAGTTGGAGCAGTGAACTGTGTCCTTTTAATTTCTCCTCCATAACCAAAGGATGTGAAGGCAATTTAGGGAGCCCTGTTGACGCCCTCACTGAGTTCAACTAATTTACCACAGGCCAGAGGTGAAACCACAACCATCCTGGTCTCCATGACTCCAATACACACATCCTTATTCAACTGAGCTTTCAGGAGAATCAGTGCTGAGTTTTAGTTACTGGGTACAGAGTATATCACTGACTGGGCACGTGCTGACTTTTAATAAACTGACACCTTAGTTTGTGGATAACCTGACCTGAAATGAGTGTCAGTATGAAGTACTGTAGCCTAGAGGTGGCGAGAATTCTACTTGCATCATCTACAGGCTAACCAGAAAAGGCTGTGGAGATATTTGTAAGAAGTTTAACAACACCAGGTTAAAGTCCAACAGGTTTATTTGGTAGCAAAAGCCACACAAGCTTTCGAGGCTCTGAGCCCCTTCTTCAGGTGAGTGGGAATTCTGTTCACAAACAGAACTTATAAGACACAGACTCAATTTACATGAATAATGGTTGGAATGCGAATACTTACAACTAATCCAGTCTTTAAGAAACAAAACAATGGGAGTGGAGAGAGCATCAAGACAGGCTAAAAAGATGTGTATTGTCTCCAGAC
Source organism: Mustelus asterias (assembly GCF_964213995.1). NCBI lineage: Eukaryota > Metazoa > Chordata > Chondrichthyes > Carcharhiniformes > Triakidae > Mustelus > Mustelus asterias. The sequence continues at coordinate 122,920,093 of NC_135807.1, forward strand.
AAGACAGCCAGTGAAACTCTGCAGGATATTTGTGACCACACATTTCAGCCTCTGAGCAGAAAACCCTGCTGGGAAAAAAATTTGTGATGAAAAAATTTAGCAGGACATTGCAGAGTGGAGATGGGGGTTGTATCCTGGAGCAGGTCGAGGTGGGCAATCTGCTTTCCACAGTAGTGCAAACAGTGCTTCTGATAGTCATATACTTGATCGTGTTTACCTTGCACTGATCAAGCATCAAAGCAAATGTATTCAGGAAGTTGTGGTCCTCGGGAATTGTTAACTACATTTGCTTGGCTTTGTTCAAGGTTAACGGGACCTTTCCTGATACAATCAGTTAACATGCTGTCAGCCAGGAGCAGGCTGCTTTGTTTGATCATGGGCTCATTCAGCCACAGCTCATTTGATATGGGCCACTGGGGTGGAGGTTTCTGTTTTATGTTTTGTTTTAAGGTCCTGACTTTATGCTTTCATGAAGCGATGTTTATGCCTGGCTCCTCAGTATTTAATAATATTAAATGCAATGCTTAAGCAGGGTTTCTTAATCATTGACTTGGATTTTGTAGAATAACATCCATTCTTCAATGGGTTAGTGGCTCTACGTATATTAAACTGGCTATTGCTATCAGCATGTCAAGTTATTGGGTGGGATGAGTAGAGCTACTTGTATCGATAAATATGATGGTCCTACCTTTTAGAGTCTACGCCAACTAGTCAGTGTCCAGAGTGTCTTTAAGTGGAATTGCAATACAAATTGTCCAACTCTGGGCTGAGGCCTCGCTCTATTGGACTTCCACTTTTTATAACAGATGACAAGAGTTGGGAAGTGGGATTAGGCCGGATGGCTACTTGTCTGCCGGCATAGCCACAATGGGCCGGAAGGCCACCTTCCATGCTGCAACTTCCTATGATTCCAGGAAGAGCCTTAAAGCTCACAGTGACATGGCCATTCTCTATAAAAATGTTAAACTCTTGCAAATCTGGTTGCTACAGCAGACCAACATGCTGAAGGAATGAAAGATATGCTTTTCTGAGCAGCATCACATTCTGCAGTGCACCACAAGGCAGTGCGAGCTTGGCTCAATGGTAGCACATCCATTTATGAATGAGAAGGTGTGGGATATAAAATTAATTCCAGCACTTAAACTTGGCTAATAAATCAATGCAGTGCTGCAACATTGTTTATTTTTTGATGGGAAATTAAACTGCTCGTGTGGATGTTTAAAGAAAAGACTCTAATGGCATTAGCAGGGGAGTGAAATTTCATAGCATTGTTGGCAAACAGTTATCTTGGAACCCAGTGGCCATGATCTTTTTGCTGTTGGTGGGATCTTGCTGTGCATAAATTGACTATTGCATTTTCCTACATAACGAGTGACTAGACTTCAAAAACGCTTCGTATTCCCTGTGAAGCAATTCGGCACATCTGGGAATATGATCCCTGACGACAGCACGGTCAAGGAAGGGTGTAAATACCTTGGATGTGGTTCAGAGGAAGTTTACTAGATTGATAGGGGCAGGACAGTGGTTAGCACTGCTCTCTCACAGCTCCAGGGACCCAGGTTCGATTCCTGGCTTGGGTCATTGTCTTGTGGAGTTTGCACGTTCTCCCCGTGTCTGCGTGGGTTTCCTCCGGGTGCTCCAGTTTCCTCCCACAGTCCAAAGATATGCAGATTAGGTGCATTGGCCATGCTAAATTGCCCCTTAGTGTCCCAGGATGCGTAAGTTTGAGGGATTCGCGGGGTAAATATGTGGGGTTGGGGAGATAGGGCCGAGGTGGGATTTTTGTCAGTGCACACTGGATGGGCCAAACAGCCTCCTTCTTCACTGTAGGGATTCTGAGGTCTGTCAACGGCAGAGTCACAGTTCCACAACCAAGAGAGCACAGTTATGGGGGACACGGTGACACAGTGGTTAGCGCTGTTGCCTCACAGCGCCAGGGACCCAGGTTCGATTCCTGGCTTGGGTCACTGTCTGTGTGGAGTTTGCACATTCTCCCCATGTCTGCGTGGGTTTCCTCCGAGTGCTCTGGTTTCCTCCCACAGCCCAAAGATGTGCGGGTTAGGTGGATTGGCCATGGTAAATTGCCCCTTAGTTTCAGGGGACTAGCTAGGGTAAATGCATGTGGGGATAGAGCCTAGGTGGGATTCTGGCCAGTGCATACTCGATGGACCAAATGGCCTCCTTCTGTATTGTAGAATTCTATGATACCTGGAATGAGCGGGTTGCCTTGTGAGAGAAGGTTGGAAAGGCTGGGTCTGTTTCCACTGGAATTTAGGGGGATGAGGGGTGAATTGTTTGAAGTCTATAAGATTCGGAATGGTTGGCATCGAAAGGATGTTTTCTCTTGTGGGTGAGTCCAGTACTAGGGGGCACTGTTTTGATATTGGGTGTCACCCTGATAGGACAGAGAAGAGGAGAATTTTTTTGTCTGAGGGTTGTGTGACTTTGGAACTCTACCTCAGAAAATGGGGTAAGTGGGGTCACTGAATATATTTAAGGTGAAAGTAGGCAAAGGAATCAAAGATCTCGGATAGATGGGGAATGTGGAACTCGACACAAACAGATCAGCCATGATCTTATTGAATGGTGAAGCAGGCTCAAGGGGACAAATGGTCTACTTCTGTTCCTTTTTGTATGTTTGTAAATCATCATCGACTTCAGCGGGGCTGGAAGATCCCGCTGGTGGCAAGCCGACTCTGCCATCGGATAGCGTGCCGGGATGGGGAGTGTGGTGGTGGTGCTGGAGAATCGTTTCCTTGATGTCTCAGTACATTTGCTCAGTGAGTTTATCCCAGTAAGTAATGGAGTGATGCACAACCAGCAAGGCCTTGTATATGATCTCTGGTTTGTCCTGAGTTGATTTTATCCAGGTCAGTGGTACGGCAATCAAAGATGAATTTAGTGAGCCTGTGCTCGGGGGCAGAGAAACTGGCCTGGGTCATTGTTGTTGATGTACTATCCGGCAACTCTGGTTGATAGTCATGTGGCCGGACTATCAAGATATGAAGCGATAGTGACAGTTTAAGTGAATTGGAAAAAAGCTGTGGCACATGGATTTCAATGTTGGCAAATGTGAGATTGCCCACCTTGGACTAAAATGGATAGAATAATTTCTAAATGGTGAAAAGCTAGAAAAATCGGAGGTCTGAAGACATGGGCGTCCATGTACATAAATCATGAAGATACCATGGACAGGCTGAATAAGTATTCAGAAATGCTAATGGAATGCCGGCCTTTATCATAGAAGAATCATAGAAATCATAGAAACCCTACAGTGCAGAAAGAGGCCATTCGGCCCATCGAGTCTGCACCGACCACAATCTCACCCAGGCCCTACCCCCATATCCCTACATATTTTACCCGCTAATCCCTCTAACCTACGCACCTCATAACACTAAGGGGCAATTTTACCATGGCCAATCAACTTAACCCGCACATCTTTGGACTATCTAGAGGGCTAGCTTGCAAGAGGGCAGAAATCATCCTTGAGCTATATAAATCCCTGATTGAACTGGGAGGAATTCTGGGCTTCACATCGTAGGAAGGATATTTTGACCTTGAAGGGAGTAAAGTGTAGATCTAGCAGCACAACACTCGGACTCCAGCTCCAAATTACAAGGAGAGATCACACAAACCAGGGCCATATTCCCTGGAAGTTAGAAGGTTCAGACCTGATTTGCTCTAAGTTTATTGAAGGATGCAGGGTCAATAGGGAAAATCTACATTTGCTGCCGGGGAGTCTGGGACTAGGGAGCATTGTCTAAAAAATGAGAGCCAGACCTTTCAGGAATGAAATTTGGAAACATCCGCACACACAGGCTGGGAGAGGTTTAGAATTCTCTTCCGTAAACAGCAGTTGGTCAGTTGTTCATTTCAAATCTGAGATAGATAGATTTTGGTGAACCAAAGTTATTGAGGGGTAATGGGCAAAGGTGGGTGTTTGGAGTTAGGTCGCAAATCAGCAATGCTCTCACTGAATTGTGGAACAGGCTCAAAGAGCTAAATAGGCTACTCCAGGTGCTATGTTTCTCGTATATTGAATGGACTTCCGGATAGAGGAGTGGGGGCCAATGCCCTGGAGTCATTTAAGAAACTTGATTGGAGGTTGGCAATTTAACTTGTTCCTTGAAAATAACCTTCCTCCTTTGTATTTATCTTGCGATCTTGTAATACATACAGAACCCTTTTTGTCTGAATATTGGTCTGCAGCTTTTGCAGTTCTGTGGGTTTGCATAGCATCTGCTAAATACTGCTACTGTTGAAATATGGTATCAGATGGTGGTGTAGGTAAAGTGCAATGAAAAGTAACATAATTTGCTGTTTCAGATTACTCCTTACTGAGTAAACTGGGATGTTGCCATCTAATCTGCAATGCTCAGAACAAAGGAGTACCTGTCATCATTAAACTTGAGCTTTAGGATCTTCATCCATGCTCATCCATTCAATTATTTTAAATACAAATTATACTTTCCAACTTTCTTTATAACTTGGTAAATGACATGGGCTATCACTGCCACCATTCTACTTTAAAATAAAGTGTCCTAAAACATCTTTAGTTGCTCTGAGAAGGCGGTTGGGCCATTTGAGAGGGCATTAAGATAGTATATATTGTGGGACTTCTGTCATGTGTAGTGATGGACCAGATAGCGATGACAGGTTCCCTTCCCTGATGAACATTATGGCACCAGTCATGTTTTTACAACAATCCCATGGCTTTTCTTGCACATTGCTTCAAGAGCTAGCCAGTCTCCACTACATGATGGCCATTCTATGCCCTTGAGTCTAGTTGTTGCCAGATGGTTATTCTCATTAGGGAAACACCACAGAAGATCCTGTCCTTTTTTTAGTGTCGGTCCTGACCTCATCCTCAAGTCACGCCTCTTCCTCCACAAGCTAATGCTTTTGCTCCTTTTATGGTTGATACTCATCTCTCTTTTGTTTCTAACCTCTGCAGCTGATTATAAAGAGAGCTTCAACACTATTGGAAACATTGAAGAAATTGCCTACAACGCCATTTCCTTCACATGGGACGTGAACGAGGAAGCCAAGGTGAGTTGATTTTTATAATGAATGGTCTTTGTTGATCCTGTGACTCAGTCATCTGAGTCAGAAGGTTGTGAGTTCAAGTCCCACTCCAGGACCCACAAACAATCTTGGCCATTACCCCAGTAGAGAGCTGAGGGACCTGTCAGATAGCTCACCTTTCGGGTGAGCTATTAAGCCTTTTGGGTGAGCTATTAAGCCGAGACCCTTCCTGCCCTCTCGGCCAGACAAAAAAAGAATCCCTTGATGGGATGTTGAAGAAGACCAGGGGAATTGACCCCGGTGTCTTGGCCAATATGTAGCCTTGTTTTCTTTCAGTTGTCTTGGCTGAAGCAGGAATTGGTCAGTGTGTGTCCGCTATTGAGAGGTGAGGTCATTTGGTCATCACTGCAGCAAATCTTCAAATGGAAACACAACATTCTATTAGCTGGGAATTCCCTTGGACCTGCCCCAAGCCAGAAATGCAGGAGACCCTGGTCTCCATGGGTGTATGGGATTTCCTCTGCACTTTGCAAAGTTACAACAGAATGGGAGAAGCTCAAAGGAAATCATTGTATTTAAGAGTGTTTTTAACTTTGTGTGTTGTTTTTCAATATTTGTACTCCGATCAGAATAAACTACGTGGAAAGTCATTAATCTTGAACCGAAATGTAAGCTATCGTTGCACTAGTGCTGTCAGGTATTCAATGGCTGTGATTGAGAAGTCCATCGTAAATAGAGAGGGGGTAAACTTGAAATAGAGTTGGGGAGTTCTTCCTTTTTAAGCAGGACTGATTGATTACTCTTTCTGTTAGTTTAACATTTGACAAGGAACCAATAAAGCTGGTCAGGAAATGTGATCCCATTCAGGATGATGGGAAGGGAGAAGCTGGTGGATGAACAGAAACTATAATTCTCGCTGGGCCTACAGGGCTGAAAGAGTGCCACCAGTACTCTCTGCCAGAAAATCCAAAACTACTTACTTAAATGGCACATAATGAAGTAGCCAGTATTGGAAATCCATTGATTAGGAATAATTCATAAACTTTCCTCATGCTTGGAGAGAAACAAAAGTATTTCATAGAAACATAGAAATAGGAGCAGGAGTAGGTCATTTGGCCCTTTGAGCCTGCTCCGCCATTCATTATGATCTTGGCTGATCATCCAACTCAGTAAGTTGTTCCTGCTTTTCCCCCATATCCTTTGATGTCTTTAACCTCAAGAACTATAACTAACTCCTTGAAAACATATGATGATTTGGTCTCAATTGCTTTCTGTGGTAGAGAATTCCACAGGCTCACCACTCTCTGGGTAGAGAAATTTCTCCTCACCTCAGTCCTAAATGGTTTACCATATATCCTTAGATTGTGACCTCTGGTTCTGGCCCCTCCTGCCACTGGGAACGGCCTTCCTGCACCTACCCTGTCCTGTCTCAGTAGAATTTTATAGGTTTCTCAGATTCCCCTCTTATTCTTCTAAACTCCAGCGAATATGATCCTAGCTGACTCAATCTCTCCTCATACATCAGTCCCGCCATCCCAGGAATTAGTCTGGTAAACATTCGCTGCGCTCCCTCCATAGCAAAAGCATCCTTCCTCAGATAAGGAGGATTAAGCCCATTTAGAGTGTGCGTGGGTGTCTTATGTTAGAACTTTTTTGAGGAAAGGTACATACATTCCAGAATAATCTGCTGGTTTTTGCCCCGTCAGACTTGAGTATCTGACTGTGCCCATTCACAGAACAGACGTAGTCTGAATTTTCACAAAAAGACTAAGATCTGTAGTTGACAGGAGAGTTGAAGGGAGACTCTGAAGTTTCAAATCAATGGTTTAAACCCACCACTCTTTCCACTAAGATAGAATGCAGAGCTGAAGTGACACGTGTAAGGTCTGTGAAAACCCCAGTTGGACATTTCGATTAAGCAGAGCTGTCAACTCCTGGCAGACCTCCCTATTGTCAACAACTCCCCACCTCCCCTCTTGTGTTGTCTGCTATTTAGGCCATTAAGAGAAAGGCTGTGTTTTGATAGTATTGAGTGACTGCCATTGACTGAGCATTCCTCTGGTAAATGGATAGGCAGTAGTATCTGTATTGACTTTAAACTTCTTGACAAGGCTTATGCAAAAATGGTTTTGCAACAACCATTGATGGCTACGAGACTGTCGCTGTCCCAAATTAAATTATCGATTTAGTTAAACGAAACAAGAATATTTGAATCCTGTTCTTAAAATGTGGCTTAGCTTTTAAGCCTCCACTCTACCACTCCAGACACAAATTGTCTGCAGGACTAAGGGTTACAATTAAACTTACTATGACATTTCATGTTGCTAGGATACAGTCATAGTTGAACTGACTTGAAAGGTTACTGCAGGAAGAAAGTTTGTCAGGTACATATTATTAACAAACCCTGGCTCTCTCAATCGCCCCTTTCAAATATGTGAATCTTTGACAAAGGATGCTGCTACTCCTGCCTGCCAAAAATGGTTGCAATGACTTGCACACATTGGCGCAACATGGCAGGTACAAAAATTGCTCCTCTTAATTGGTTTGTGCACCAGGGGCAGTGCTGTAAATCGGTAAATATTCTCTGCCATAGTACGCCTGGACGAATGTTCAAGTCCTGCGTTTCACCATTACTGTCTGCAGCTGCGTTGAGCAAGTGGTCAGGACGATAGGTTAATGATATAGAGCAGTTGCATGCAGTCAGAAAAGAAATCCTTCCCAACGTGGTCTCTGGTGCCTCCTGACAGCAAAGCTACAAGATGTCAAACTAAGCCTTAATGTTAGTTTTGTCGCCTTTCTCGGTTGTTTTGCCATTGGCTGTCTCCACAGAGTTTATCATCTTTCCTGTTAGAAGTCAACACTGAAGCCCAAATGCACCAAAGTGCTGTTGAGTTTTTTTGAAAGTTGGAATGTGTGCACGATGAAGTCTATGATAGTTAAATATTATAGTGTTACCTGACAATATGTTTCTTTTGACATCTCTTAATTTGCCTTTGGGCAAGTGTCTCATGACTATTACCTATCACACTTTATAACCAAGGGCAGAATTTTATGCTCCCCTCAAGGTGGGTTCTGAGGTTTGGGGGGGGGGGAAGAGTGTAAAATTGCATGGGTGGGATTCCACCCAGAATCCCATCTGCTCCGACCCAGAATCCCATCTGCCCCGACCCAGAATCCTATCTGCCCCGACCCAGATGCAATTTCGTAATTGGGTGGTCAGGACCTGGGGTGGGAAACCTATTAAGGTCCTTAAGGGTTTTTTCCTGCCCAGCCTCAATTTTTAGGCTGGGGGAGCGGGTGTGAGTAGGGTGGGAAACAGAGAAATAAACATTTCTCCATCTCGGCAGGAAGCTAGGGAAGGTGGGGGGGGGGGGGGGGGGGGGGGGGGGGCTGGTGTAGGGAGAAGGGAGGGGCACCTCCAGGATCTTGGAGTTCCAGGCCTCCCTACTCCACTCCCATCACCCCAGGTCATCCCCTACCCACCCACACCTGGGAAGTGAGAGATGTCCTGGGACTCAGTTCCAGACAGAGCATGACAGTACCATTTCGGGCCACTGCAGCGCTGTGCCTGGCTGGGTTGGAAAGCTGTTGGCCAACCTGATTGGCTGACAGCCCTCATGGGCGAGTCTTCCTTCCAAAGATGGTCCACTCCCAATCAACACTCAAATGAATGTTAAGTGGCAGTGGACTTCCGAGAGTTGGCAGGAGCGTGTTATGTGCCAGTTCTCAGGATGGCACGTGCCGATCACTCACCAATTTCATAATTCTACCTCAAGTTATAAGCAACAGAAGGAAAGAATATTTTTCAGTTTATATTATTCTTGTGCGAAATGCTTGTAATCATAGAAATCATAGAAACCCTACAGTGCGGGAAGAGGCCATTCAGCCCATCGAGTCTGCACCGACCACAATCCCACCCAGGCCCTACCCCCATATCCCTACATATTTTACCCGCTAATCCCTCTAATCTACGGATCCCAGGACACTAAGGGGCAATTTTAGCATGGCCAAACAACCTAACACGCACATCTTTGGAGTGTGGGAGGAAACCGGAGCACCCGGAGGAAACCCACGCAGACACGAGGAGAATGTGCAAACTCCACACAGACAGTGACCCGAGCCGGGAATCGAACCCAGGTCCCTGGAGCTGTGAAGCAGCAGTGCTAACCACTGTGCTACCGTGCCGCCCAGGTACACAGTGCCACGGTAGCACAGTGTAATCATTGCTTTCTACTTTGGTTGACTATCTGATGAATGGTAGATGAAGTTTAATTTAGATAAATGCGAGGTGATGCATTTTGGTAGCTCGAACCAAGGCAGAACTTACTCAGTTAATGATAGGGCGTTGGAAGAGTTATAGAACAAAAAGACCTAGGGGTACAGGTTCATAGCTCCTTGAAAGTGGAGTCATGGGTAGATAGGGTGGCGAAGAAGGCATTCAGCACGCTTGGTTTTATTGGTCAGAACATTGAATACAGGAGTTGGAATGTCTTGTTGAAGTTGTACAAGACACTGGTAAGACCACACTATCCTAGAAAGGATATTATTAAACTAGAAAGAGTGCAGAAAAGATTTACTAGGATGCTACCAGGACTTGCTAGTTTGAGTTATAAGGAGAGGTTGGATAGACGGTGACTTTTTTCTCTGGAGCGTAGGAGATTTGGGGTGATCTTATAGAGGTCTATAAAATAATGGGGGCATAGATATGATAGATAGTCAACATCTTTTTTAAAGGTAGAGGAATCTAAAACTAGAGGGCATAGGTTTAAGGTGAGGGGGAGAGATACAAAAGGATCCAGAGGGGCAATTATTTCACACACAGGGTTGTGAGTGTCCGGAACGAGTTACCAGAGGTAGTAGTAGAGGCGGGTACAATTTTGTCTTTTAATAAGTATTTAGACAGTTGCATAGGTAGGATTGGTGTAGAGGGATATGGGCCAAACGCAGGCAGTTGAGACTAGCTTAATGGTAAAAATGGGGCAGCATGGTCAAGTTGGGCTGAAGGTCCCATTTCAATGCTGTAAATCTCTGTGGCTCTATAAATGCCAGCTTCCATTGTAACAACCTTTATTCTCAAACTGGGAAAATAAAAGGACCATTAGCACAGAAGTAACCATTTAACTCCTTGACCTTGTTCCGCTATTTAGTTGCGTCAAAGCTGACCTGTACCACAACTCTCTTATCTGACTTTGACCAAATCCCTTGATACCATTACCTGTCCACCTCAACATTTCAGATGAGTCGGTATCCACAACCTTTCGAAGAAATGATTTGCTCTACCTTTACTGTTAAAAAAACTGCTTCCTGACTTCACTCCTGAACAGCCTACCTCTCATTTTAAGAGGATTCTCTCTGATCCCTACAAGAGGATACAGTACCTTGTATCTATTCTACCAAATACTTGTATATCAGTTACAGGGATCCACTTTTGAATCCATCTGCTACTGGTTTGCCCACAAGAAAGAGAGAGAGAGGGAGCAGCCATTGCCACCACCAGTTGTGCCAGAGAATCAAACCCAGAGGGTTCTAAACCCGGGAAGGACGCTCACCTCTGTGTAATTGAAGACAGATTATCAGACATGTCCTTCAGACTTTAGTTACTGTTGCTGGGTGCCTTATCTTCCACAACTGAGGAAGGCCACCATCTGTACTCAATCCTTACACCCACTCAAGGGCAATAAAAAGGATCACCATCATAATTGCCATCATCCCTTTTTTTTGTAGGGCAACCACAAACAATGAAACCATTACACGACCAACAGCACTTCCAAATATCAAACTATTCACCCTGACGCTTACTTGTAGTGCTCTTTCCTAATCTGGTGCTTCCCCTGTGGTGACACTGGAGCCATGTCCTGGGGCTTATGCTCCTGGGCTTTGACCACCTCTGCGATCTACTGCATTTGTTGCCTTTGTAGCCTCCTTCTGTCTGTAGATATAGGACATCCTTCCTCCACTTTACCTCCTCCACCAAGGCTTCTAGTGCTTCATCCATGAGCCTCTGAGCTCTCTCCCTCTGTCCCTGAGCCATTCTAATGTGTCTTTTCTGTTGCAGCTTCTGTGCAAGTCCATGCACGAGACAACATATAAAGCTTAGTGCAAAATTGCTCCTGATCAGTATTTGTGTACCAAGCATGCTGATCTCAGGTTTTAGTGCCTCCATAAAACCATTGTCACCAGCCCCAAAATAGTGTGCTAAACCAGACTTTTAATCAAGTATGTCTTCTGAACACAGTGCTTGCCTAGTGTCAGTTTTCACCCTTTATAAATAATTCCCACAACTGCTAGCTCCCAATCAATTACTAGATGGGCCGGCACAGTGGTTAGCACTGCCGCTTCGCAGCTCTAGGCACCTGAGTTCGATTCCTGCTTGAGTCACTCTGTGTGGTGTTTTCATGTTCTCCCCCTGTCTGCGTAGGTTTCCTCTGGGTGCTCCAGTGTCCTCCCACAGTCCAAAGATGTGTGGGCTAGGTTGATTGGCCAAGCTAAATTGTCCCTTAGTGCCCCGGGATGTGTAGGTTAGAGGGATTAGCGGGTAAATGTATGGGGTTACAGTGATAGGGCCTGGGTGGGACTGTTGTCAGTGCGCCATCAGCAAAACTGCTTCGTTCAACCTCCTTAATGTCACCCCACTCTACCCCTGTTTCAGTTCACCCACTGCTGAAACCCTCATCATGTCTTTGTCACCTCCTAGACTTAGTCCAGTCCATTCCTGGCCAGCCTCCCACATCCTACCTCCCATAAATCCAAAGTCATCCAGAACTCTGCTGTGCAGACACATGATCAGAAGCTCATCAGATGGTCAAATACAAGACCAAGATTGCGAATAGTCTGGTTTAATCTCAAACAGTTGCCAAGGAAGGGAAAGGAGTAGGTGGCTGGAGGCAGGGAGAAACCAGGGCAATAGAAACCTGTCCGCTTAATGTCAGCGTGGAGAACTTACTGGAATCAAACAGTAAGGACAGAGTGACTGAATCTCTGAATAAGTGTGAGCTGACAAAAGATTTGTAATGGATATGCCATGTCTCACTAATGCAGTTAAACTTTTTTGAGTGGGTCACTAACATGGCAGACAAGGGCGAGGGGTCTCCGGGTATGCTCTAAATCCCTTTTGCACAATGTCCCATTCAACCACTGTCCCCACGCTGGGCAATGCCTCTATTTAAACATTCTGATCTGTGTTTTCAACTCCGTCTGTAAGCTCTCTATCTCTGTAATGTCCCCAATCCTTTGCGATATCTGCACCTGTCCTATTCTGGCCTCCTGAACATTCCCGATTTTAATTGTTGCCTCTTTGGCCATGCACTGTAGGGTTTCTATGAAAAGTATATATTTGAACCTTCAACTGCAAAGACCCTAAGCTCTGGAATTCCCTCAGCGATCCACATTTAGCTTCTCTACCTCTCTTTTCTCCTTCAAGATGTTCCTTTAAAACCTATCTCTCTATATTAGAGGCTCTTTATCTGAACGCACGCAGCATTCATCACTTAGAATCCCTACAGTGCAGAAGGAGGCAATTCAGCCCATCGAGTCTGCACCAACAACAATCCTACCCAGGCCCTATCCCCGTAACCCCACATATTTACCCTGCTAATCCCCCTGACACTAAGGAGCAATTTAGCATGGCCAATCAACCTAACCCACACATTTTTGGACTTTATTTATAAAGTTGATAGATGAATTATGGACACAAGTGGAAATAAATGTCTATGATGTGATCAGCCATTACAGGGATGTGGTTGCAAAGTAACCAGTGCTGAAAGATGAGTATTTATGGGTTTTTGACAATTTGAAATGATAGGAAAGAAGGAAAAAGAGGTGAGCGAGCTCTGTTAGCAAAGGATGAGATCAGTTTAATAGTGAGAATTGATCTTGGCCTGAAAGATAGAATCAGCTGGACTGGGACAAGAAATAGCAAAGGGAAGATGTCACGGGTAAAAGTAGTCTGCAGGACCCCTAACAAAAGTAACTCTATAGGAACAGAGCGTAAATCAAGAAGTAATAAGGGATTCTAATGAAAGTACGCTATAATTGTGTGTACTTTTAATCGTCATATTGACTGGACAAATCAGATTGGCAAAGGTAGCTTTGAGGGTGAGTTCAGAGTGTATTTGGGATAGTTTCTTCGAGCAGTATGTTGCGGAACTAACCAGGGAATAGGTTTAATGATCTCACAGTAAAGGATTGTCTAGACAAGAGTGATCAAAACAGGATAGAATTTCATATTCAATTTGAGAGTGAGAAATGTGGGTTTGAAACTAATGCCTTAAATTTGAATGAAAACAATTACATAGGTATGTATAAAGACAGAGTTATAGCTAAAGTTAACTGGAAAAATAGATTAAAAGGTAAACAGGTGAGTAAACAGTGACAGACATTTAAGAATATTTCATAACATGGAGTTTAATTTAGATAAATGCGAGTTGATGCATTTTGGTAGATTGAACCAGAGCAGGACTTACTCAGTTAATGGTAGGGCGTTGGGGAGTTACAGAACAAAGAGATCTAGGGGTACGTGTTCATAGCTCCTTGAAAGTGGAGTCACAGGTGGACAGAGTGGTAAAGAAGGCATTCGGCACGCTTGGTTTCATTGGTCAGAACATTGAATAGAGGAGTTGGGACGTCTTGTTGAAGTTGTACAAGACATTGGTAAGGCCACACTTGGAATACTGTGTGCAATTCTGGTTACCCTATTCTAGAAAGGATATTATTAAACTAGAAAGAGTGCAGAAAAGATTTACTAGGATGTTACCAGGACTTGATGGATTGAGTTATAAGGAGAGGCTGGATAGACTGGGACTTTTTTCTCTGGAGCGTAGGAGGCTGAGGGGTGATCTTATAGGGGTTTTTAAAATAATGAGGGGCATATATCAGCTAGATTGTCAATATCTTTTCCCAAAGGTAGGGGAGTCTAAAACTAGAGGGCATGGGTTTAAGATGAGAGGGGAGAGATACAAAAGTGTCCAGAGGGGCAATTTTTTCACACAGAGGGTGGTGAGTGTCTGGAACAAGCTGCCAGAGGTAGTAGTAGAGGCGGGTACAATTTTGTCTTTTAAAAAGCATTTAGATAGTTACATGGGTACGATGGGTATAGAGGGATATGGGCCAAATGCGGGCAATTGGGATTAGCTTAGGCGTTTTAAAAAAAACGAGCGGCATGGACAAGTTGGGCCAAAGGGCCTGTTTCCATGCTGTAAACCTCTATGACTCTATAACTCGAAAGAAAGATGTGTTTAAAAGCCTCTACGAGAAGGATGCTCCATCTCTGACTCACTAAGGAAGTGGGTGAATGTTTTGTGCTGTAGTTTTTCTATGCTGCTTCTTCTATGTTTCAACTGAAAAGTTGAAATTCCAATTCCAGCCACGAGCGACACCTGGGTCCCAATGCAGATCGCAGCCCTCCATTTTGGGTGCGGGGATGCCTGAAGACTATCGATCCCGTCAGTTGGTCATCTGGCGGCTTGAGACTGTTTAGCAAAGGGGATAGTGAAGGCCCCGAAAGGGGATGAGGGGAGGCGGTAGCAAGAAATGCCTTTCCCTGTAATGTGAGATGACTTCACGGTGACCTCCAGCTCACTGCCGTGCTGCACCTGCACTGTGGAACATGAAACCCCGTTGTTATGTTTACTAAACAAGCGGCGCCCATCATGCTCTTTTGATTTTGATAATCCGTTAATGGGTGGCGTCTGTTGCCTAGGGAGCCATTGAGTGTGTTGATGTCACTATTTTGTCAATATTCACAGTTGCTGGTGATTTATGACTTTTATTTTCTCCCCCAGATATTCATTACTGTGAACTGTCTCAGCACAGATTTCTCCTCGCAAAAAGGGGTGAAAGGACTTCCCCTCATGATACAAATTGACACCTACAGCTACAACAATCGCAGCAACAAACCCATCCACAGGGCCTACTGCCAGATCAAAGTGTTCTGTGACAAGGTACGGTGTACAATGCATGCTGGAAGGAGCATGGATTATATTTTTCAGTCTTTTTTTTTGAAAAAACTTCTCAAGTTCCCGAAACATTGTTTAGGAACAACAGGTTCATTATCGTTAGAGGGTTCTTGTGCAATCGCAGATCCACGTCAGGAGTTCCCTTCTCAAAGGAAAAGAATGGCTTGTATGGTGACTGCCAAAATGAAATGTATAGGCTTGCTGTGTCGGCACTCTCTAGTCCAACAGGCCAGGGAGCCATCGCCTTCTCTTAAACATGGTTTTCTTACTTGCTTTCTCAAACCGATATCTCCTGCAGTTAGTACATTTCCGGCACAGTATTGCACCATAGATTTTGTGAGCGCACAAACAAGTAAGCTTTCACAAAGAACTGTATGGGAGCTAAAGCTCTTGAATGAACTGGAGTTCTGTGACCAGTTTTCAGTACATGCTAATACAACATGATAGCACCATCTAATGCTCATTGTCAGAATTACACAGAGCAGGTCCAATGAAGAGATTGTAAAACGAATCATAGAATCCCTACAGTGCAGAAAGAGGCCGTTCGGCCCATCAAGTCCACACCAACAATAATCCCACCCAGGCCCTAACCCCTTAACCGCATGTATTTACCTTACTAAGGGGCAATTTAGCATGGCCAATCAACCTAACCCACACGTTTTTGGAAGGTGGGAGGAAACCGGATCACCCGGGGGGAACCCCCCATGCAGACATGGGGAGAACGTGCAAACTCCACACAGAAAGTCGCCCAAAGTCGGAATTGAACCTGGGTCTCTGGTGCTGTGAGACAGCAGTGCTGACCACAGTGCCACCTTGCCGCCCCTTATGTTGTTATCAACAGGTGGACCTTCTAGATTTGGTGCCCAAAGGTCAACTAGGTTATTGGTAAGTAGATTTGCTTTGATGATTGGGAAGGATCTGATAGGGCAATGAGTGAGCAGTTAGATTATTCTTGTGCTTAGAGCAGTCATAACTGGAGTAGTGGGTATAGGCGCACAAGATCTGATGCACAAGTCTTCAGTACTACAGTTTTAAAAAAATTCATTCATAGGATATGGGCATTGCTGACAAGGCTAGCATTTATTTCTCATCCCTAGTTGCCCAAGTAGGTTCTGGTGTGCACCCTTCTTGAAACGCTGCAAAGGTACTTCCACATCTTATTGTAGCAGTTTTCTAAAACTCAGAGGTCTGTCCAGTAATTCCAGAGGACAGTTAAGAGGCAACTCCATTGCTATGGATCTGGAATGCTATCAGGGCCGGTAGAAAGTTAGGTTGATGACGATGAGGTCAAGTTGGTTTATCATGCCATTTCCCAATTACGATACAAAGATAAGTCGAAAAGCAAGCTGTGAGGGGAGGATATGAAGAGTCTGCAAAGGGACGTGCATAGATTAAGTGTGCGGGCAAAAATGCGGCAATGGAGTATAATGTGGGAAAAAGTGAGATTGTCTACTTTGGGTGGCAAGAATAGAAAAGCAGAATATTATTTAAATGGCGTGAGACTGCAGAATATGGCAAACCACTGCTGTATGTTGCCAAGCAGAATTATGGACCAACCCCAAGCAGAATCATGGACCAATCCAATGGCAAGCTATGGTCGCCAATACTCGTAGAAGGCATGGTACTGAAGTAAGAGGAGGAGGAGGCTGCAGGATGCTGTAGTACATGGCGTTCTCGTACATGAATCACAAAAAGTTAGCTTGCAGGTGCAGCAAGTAATTAGGAAGGCAAATAGAACGTTGGCATTAATTGCTCTGGGATAAATGTAGGGATATCTGTTATATCTACCTTGCATTGGTGAGCCCACATTTAGGGTATTGTGCATAGTTTTGGTCTCCTTATTTGAGGAGGGATATAATTGCATTGGAGGCAGCTCACAGAGGTTCACTAGGTTGATTCCTGCAATGAAGGGATTGTCTCGAGGAAAGGTTAAGCAGGTTAGGACTATACTCGTCAGAATTTAGAAGAACACGAGGTGATCTTATTGAAACATGAGATTCTGAAGGAACTTGACAGGGTAGATGCTGAGAAATGTTTCCCCTTGTGGGAATCTAGAACGAGGGAGCACAGTTTCAAAGCAAGGGGTCTCCCATTTAATGATGTGGAGATGCCGGCGTTGGACTGGGGTAAACACAGTAAGAGTTTTAACAACACCAGGTTAAAGTCCAACAGGTTTATTTGGTAGCAAATGCCATTAGCTTTCGGAGCAGCGCTCCAAAAGCTAATGGCATTTGCTACCAAATAAACCTGTTGGACTTTAACCTGGTGTTGTTAAAACTCTCCCATTTAAGACAGTGATGAAGAGAAATTTCTTCTCTTGGAGGGTGATTGGTCTTTAGAATTCTCTTCCAGAGAGCAATAGAGATTGGGTCATTGAATATATTCAAGGCTGAATGAACAGGTTGCCGATTGCCAAGGAAGCCAAAGATTCTCAGGAGGTAGGAAAATGGAGTTCAAACCACAGTCAGATCAGCCATGATCTTACTGAATGGTCAAGCAGGCTTGAAGGGCCAACTGGTCTACTCCTGCTCTTATTTCTTATGTTCAATGTTCTGACAGCTGTGCCCTTCAATTCTGCAGCATCACTCACAATGCTGGTCAAAATCTGAAGTTCCTCACTCTCATCCACGCCCTTGCTTCCTTCAAGTAGTGTTCAGGGGGTCAGGCAATAGGAGGTATTGAGCAAGAGGTTTCCTTGCACTTGTTTAGTTGATAGCCATGAAATGTCCTGGAATCTAGAGTCGATGTTGAGAACCACCCGACTGTGCACCACTGTGCCCCCAAATCAGCTGGGTCACTCCTGCCAATGGGACACGACGTACGCAAGGATATTGATGGAGAAATGGAAGGTTGGCTACTTCTGTGGGAATGGCTAAGATTGCATCTCAGAGCTTCACCAATCACCAGCTGTTGATGAGAATGAGATGGCAATGTTGATTGTCTAATGCACTGCCAAGGTAATTGCTGATTGGCCTATAAATATTTTCCCTATTATTCAGTTTCATAGTGATAGTTTTCGAGTCACTTCAGAAGGCATTTAGAATCAACCACGTATTGTAGGACTGGAGTTGCATTGGCAGATTTCTTTCCTGATCAAAATAAATGAACAGGATTGGTTTCCATGATGATATAACTGCTTTTGTGGTTACATTTTCTGTCATAAACACAACTGACCTGATTTTCATTTTTGGACAGCTTATCATTGTGGAATGACACAGGTGGCACGGTGGCATAGTGGTTAGCACTGCAGCCTCTCAGCGCCAGGGACCCAGGTTCAATTCCTGGCTTGGGTCACTGCCTGTGCGGAGTTTGCACGTTCTCCCCGTGTCTGCGTGGGTTTCCTCCGGGTGCGCCGGTTTTCTCCCACAGTCCAAAGATGTGCAGGTTAGGGTGCATTGGCCATGCTAAATTGCCTCTTAATGTCCCAAGATGTGTAGGCTACATGGATTAACCATGATAAATGTGTGGTGTTACATGGATAGGGCGGGGGAGAGGGGCTGGGTAAGATACTCTTTTAGAGAGTCGGTGTGGACTTGGTGGGCCGAATGGCCTCCTTTTGCATGTAGGGATTCTATGATATGAAATGACAATCTTTGGCTTCCAAATCCAGTGCCCCACCATTATACTGCCACACATATTAATTTATTCTTTTGCATTTACTCTCTCTCATTCCCAACTTTTGCTGCAATTGCAAGGGTGAAGCCAACTAGTTTTCAAACGAGGAATATCAAAGAATTTGATTGTTTTTAAAAAGGTCTCTGCACTTCCTGTCCGAATATAGAGCCCACTTCCTGGTGCCGATGGTCTTACTGTTGAAACACAGGGATTTATGTTTCTGTCAAATCCCTTTTTCTTACCCTTAGGGAGCTGAAAGGAAAATCCGGGATGAAGAAAGGAAACAGAACCGGAAGAAAGGGAAAGCTGCGGGAACAGCCAACCAAGTAAACCCCCGTAAGCAGATTCAGTAACAAAATAGTCTTTTTTTTCCCCCTTAAGAGGTTCAAGTTCTTATTATTACCTCGTGTGAGGCATTCCTTTGAGATAATGATGTGTTTCCTCCATGGCATTCAGCATCCGAAGGCAAATTGAGCACCGCAGCCTCACAGAAGAGAAGCGATGCCACTTTCTTCAAAACTATGACTGACCTGGATTCCCAGCCGGTTCTCTTCATACCGGATATTCACTTCGGGAACCTCCAGCGGAGTGGACAGGTAAAAACAATTCCCCCTTCTGTCTCCTGGCTGGCTCCCACCGCGTGAGCGCCTCCATTTTAAATGGTGTAATGGTAATATTTAGGCCGGGATTATCCGGTCCGACATTGGCGGGCATTGAGGTGGGACAGGGAAATTTGGAGAGCCATTAGGCAGGATTCTCTGATCTTGTCCGCGCCGACCCGCTTTGACTGAGAACGGAGAGTTTGGCGTTCCAACCAAAAGTCCACTCACTTTCAGCGACACCAGAGAATCCCAGCCGTGACTGAGGATAGAGGCTCTCTGTTCTCCAGAATTTCCTGTCCTGCCCATCGGTGTCGGAGCTGGAAAATCCCACCTCTAGTTGCTGCATGTTTTTGTTACTCCCTTTCCCCTTGAGGCTTAGTTGGTTGACCGATAGGGTGGAATTTTCCTGTCCCGCCTGCCACGGGAATCAGAGCCAGTGGGACAGGACCATGCAGAGGTCCTTTGACCTCGGGTGAGATTTTCCGGTCTTGGGGTAAGCGCTGCTGGAAAATCCCGTCCATAATGTCCAGCATTTGAACCTGGAACTGTATATAATCTGCACAGCTTCATATCACGCCACATAATACGATGGTGCATTGAACCCATGGAGTGTTTGTTTGGGGGAGGGGAGTGGGAGTGAAGGTTGGGGTGGAATGTCAGGTTAAGAGTCAGCTTGTTTGTTATAGTTCCTTAGCTTTTATCATCTTTTATTTGCCTTGTTGGCTTCTCCAGTGACTGCTTGTTGCAGCACACTTTACAAGTGCAGTGCTTCACAGCACATTTCCTTTGAATAAGCCGGCACGCTTACTTGTACATGGGCAAGCATTGTCTTCGAAAAGTCACCTTTCCTTTTTGAATATATTATCATTTTTCTAAGAGTGATGAGGGTGGGGCAAAGAGGGGCAAGTGGATAGTGTTGCATCTTGGGTGCTGTGACTGATAGGAATGCAGGGAAAAGAGTCAAGGTTGTGAATAATCAACTAATAGCAGCATTTTCCAGTCGTTGACCTATTATTTCAAAGATTTCTGTGTCACAGCGGATGGATGGAAAAATGTTAGTCTATCAATACAGGTACTAATCTGCCTAGTAAGCCAGTTAGAACAGGAGGTGACTGCACATTTTGTTCACCATGTTAGGGAAGGAAATAAATCAAAGCCCATTACTCATGCCTGAAATAGGTGCATACGCAAATCAGGGGCATAACATCCGCCCAAGGCTCGCTCCCCAAGATTGGTTTCCCGAGAATCCCAAGCTGCCCTTGGCTGTACTCGAGGGAAACTAGCCCGAGGGAGCACCTGCCAACTGAGAAGGGAAGTAACTAACCTGAGTGTGGAGCCAGAAACGATGGGATTGTTGCTTCAACGCCACATTGGAGAACTGATTGCTGTCACTCCTACCACATCATACCTGGCCTCTTCCACCACTTGTGCTCTGGTTTCTTCTGCCAAACTCCTGATCCTCCTCCATACGCCTCATGTCCTAACATGAATCTGAGCATGAATCCTGAACTTACTTACCTGAAAGCCAGTGTGGGCTTGAACAGCAGACCAATGTTGTGCAACATTTGGGCGGCACAGTGGTTGGCACTGCTGCCTCACAGTGCCAGGGACCCGGGTTCAATTCTGGCCTTGAGTTACTGTCTGTGTAGAGTCTGCACATTCTCCCTGTGTCTGTGTGCGTTTCCTCCATGTGCTCCGGTTTCCTCCCACAGTCCAAAGATGTACAGGCTAGGTGGATTGGCCAGGCTCGGTGGATTGGCCATGCTAAATTGCCCCTTAGGGTGGGATTTTCTGGCTGCATTCGCCCCAAGATCAGAAAATCCCACCTGAGGTCAACGGACCTTTGCATGGCCCATGCCCCGCCTGCTGTGATTCCTATAGTGGGTGGGACGGAAACATTCTACCCTTAGTATCCAAAGGTGTGTAGGTTAGGGGATTAGCAGGCTAAATACGTGGGGTCATGGGGATAGGGCCTGGCTGGGAAGTGTTGGTGCAGACCCAATGGGCCGAATGGCCTCTTTCTGCATTGTAGAGATTCAAGTCGCCTCCATTATAATGATGCTCAATATATGGGTATGAAGAACCACATCATTCACATTCAAACCGAATCAATGTGTCTGCATTCCTGGCCCTTTATCTTTTGTACATTTTTTATTAAAGTGGGGGTACTGTACTCTCTCTGATAACAGTCTTTGGGAATATTTTGGCAATGATGGGGTAAGAGCCACGTTGTGTATTCACCCTGCCAACACATTTTGATATGATTTACCTTGACATTTTATACACTGCAAATGGAAGAAAAGAATACTGATGTTTTTTAATAGAATGCCGATTAAACTGCTTTAAGAGTTTAAATAAAATGGCTGATAGTCTAGAAATGAGTACTTGTGATATGTGCGTAAGAAGGCAAAACTTGATTGGATGACAGTGGGTTCTGTATTTGGATACGAAGTGCAATGATTTTTTAATTCACAATTTGATTGGGTTTCTTTTTAAATACATCATGGGATGTGGGCGTGACTGGCTGGGCCAGCATTTGTTACCCTTCCCTAATTACCCTTCAGAAGGTTGTCGTGAGCTGCCATTTTGAACCACTGCGGTCCATTTGTTGGAGGTCCACTACTTTGATGTAAGGGGAGGAATTTTGACCCAGCACCAGTGAAGGAACAGCGAGACAGTTCCAAGTGAGGATGGTATGTGACTTGAAGGAGAACGTAACAGCTGGTGATGTTTCCATGCATCTGCTGCCCTTGTCCTTCTACGTGGGGGAGGTCATGGGTTTGGAAGGTGCTAGCAAAGGAGGTTTGGCAAGTTGCTGCAGTGCATCTTGCAGATGCACCATAGAAAGCATTCTTTCTGGTTGTATCACAGTTTGGTATGGCTCCTGCTCTGGCCAAGACCGCAAGGAACTACAAAAGGTCATGAATGTAGCCCAATCCATCACGCAAACCAACCTCCCATCCATTGACACTGTCTACACTTCCCATTGCCTCGGCAAAGCAGCCAGCATTATTAAGGACCCCACGCACCCCGGACATTCTCTCTTCCACCTTCTTCTGTCACGTACCAACCAACTCAAGAACAGCTTCTTCCCTGCTGCCATCAGACTTTTGAATGGACCTATTTTGCATTAAGTTGATCTTTCTCTGCACCCTAGCTATGACTGTAACACTACATTCTGCACTCTCTCGTTTCCTTCTCTATGAATGGTATGCTTTGTCTGTATAGCGCGCAAGAAACAATACTTTTCACTGTATGTTAATACATGTGACAGTAATAAATCAAATCAAATCAAAATCTTGTATATGGTACACACTGCTGCCACTATGCGCTGATGGTAGAAACCCCACAGTGCAGAAGGAGGCCATTCGGCCCATTGAGTCTGCACCGACCACAATCCCACCCAGGCCCTACCCCCACATATTTACCCGCTAATCCCTCTAACCTACGCATCCCAGGACTCTAAGGGGCAATTTTTAACCTGGCCAATCAACCTAACCTGCACATCTTTGGACTGCGGGAGGAAACCGGAGCACCCAGAGTAAACCCACGCAGACACGAGGAGAATGTGCTAACTCCACACAGACAGTGAGCCGAGCCGGGAATCGAACCCGGGACCCTGGAGCTGTGAAGCAGCAGTGCTAACCACTGTGCTACCGTGCCGCCCGGTAGATAGATTGAATGCTGAACATGGTGGATAGGGTGGCAGTCAAGCAGACTGCATTGTCCTGGTTGGTGTTGCGCTTCTTGGGTGTTGCTGGAGCTGAGTATTCTATCACACTCCTGACTTGTGTCTTGTTGATGGTGGATGGGTTTTGGGGAGTCAGGAGGTGAGTTACTCACTGCAGAATTCCCAGCCTCTGATCTGTGTTAAACCCATTTCCGCAAATAGCAACTTGTATGTTCAAATGTTGAAAATAAAACACTGCTGGCAAGAGGGTTGAACTGTAAAGTCTCAGATCTGTCCAGCTTGCCAGATAAGACAGAACTGGAAATTATCCACGGTGAGGGGCTTTCAAACTGACATGCAGAATTTTGTGATTTCTCCTTGTACAGCACAACGTACAACACTTTGCATCGTGTTTCTAAGGATATGTTTTTCTGTTTTACAGATGTACAGTGTCAGCACTGATGATATGGAGAGAGAAGGGTAAGCATTCCATTATGTCTGTATCAAACTGATGGTGATGAAGGGTCGATTTTTTTTCAGTAAACTGGCCTATACTGGCAACGGGCAGAATAATACTGAGAGAGTTACTAAAAATGATGTACGATCACCAGAAGCTTCAAAATGCATAGTCTGGACATCACAGCTGCATTAAAACAGAAGACACGGGAATTCTGATGTAATGAAGAATTTTTATTTTTAAAGACACCAGCCAGAATTTTCCAGCCACCCCCCTCTCTCCCAGCCGCAGGTTGGCAGAGGGAGCAAACAGCAGGACAACCGGTTGACAGTGGGGAAACTTGCAGGTCTCACTGCTGGTCAATGCCAGGCCACCTCCGCTGATACAAAACACCCTGTGCGGAGGGTGGAAAATCCCACCTACAGTGCCTCTCCCTCTCCCTCCCAGCAAGTCCAGTTCCAAGCACTGAGATTGATTTGGGCAATCCTTCACATCAGGCTTGTTCATGCAAAGGGCCTCGTTCCAATTTATTTTGCAATCACAAAGGCCGATGAGCAAATTTCAAAATGACATGGTTTGGCGCAACTTTAGACATGAATTTCATTAAAATGTTGAAGTATGAAGAAAAGGAGCTACTTGCTGAGGGGAAAAAAGTAAAACAATAAATTGATAATTTAAACTAATGAGTAATTAATAAAGATGACCACTACAGTGTGAAAGGGTCAAATTGGGACAGTCTGCATGGCTATGCTGGAAGTACGATTGACCAAATGCACTTCCTTATTTATCATTATCCAGTGTAAAGGCAAAGCATGCTGTGGAAGAATATTAAATCTTTTTAGTCCAGTTGAAAATTGTTCCATAATGGGCTTGAAATTCTAACAAGTAAACTTATTTCTTAAACAGTGTCCTTGTGAAAAGGTTGTTTCGGTCGTTAGATGATGAATATCCACCAACTGCCACTAAACAGATAAGAGAGGACATACACAAAAAAGGTACTTTCCTGTCCTTCGTTATATTACTTTGAGATTGAAATGATGCTTTGCAGAACTGGGGTGCTGTGGTGGTAATGTAAACATGGGTTTAAATCCCATCACGGCAGCTGTTGGAGTTTAAATTCAATTCATAAAAATCGGCAATATAAAGTTACTCTCAGTATTGGTGGAGACTTTCGGCCCCATCTGGGAAGGATATCCCATCTTGGAGAGCAACCAGCCAATCCAATTGGCAGCAGCTCTGTAGTCCCTGCAGTGCCAGGTTTGAGTGGCGGTCAAAGCTGGGACTGCAGCCATTGCCGGAATAGGGAGAAGTTATGGAGGCTGGAATGTGGGTAAATCAAGAGAATCGGTGGTGCCTGGCTGACGGGTTCCAGTGAGCTAGGTGAGGGGTGCTAGATTTGAGAGCCTGGGAATGGTGTTAAAGGGAGAGTGGGGGAGGGGGGGGGGGGGGTGTAGCCTGGGGGTGGGGTGTGTATGATGGGCACAGGACTCCCAAAGGAGGCTCCCTAACCTTGTGCCCAACACCAGCTCGCCCAATAGAAGATGCTAGGGTACCTGCTTGGGATAGGCCTCCCCTTGCTTCAAGTGGCCATTTATCGGCCACTAAAGGACCTTCGTAAACCAAAGGCAGCAGGCCACCTGACACCCCCACCGCACCCTATGAAATTGGAGACCGGTTAATGTGGGGGGACACTTGTGTTTTATAAGCCCCACCCCACCCACCTTCAAACCTGCTGGCAGGAGTCTGTAAAGTCCAAATCAGGTGTGTTTATGAAGCTGTTTTCCAACAAATTTATCAAAGGAGCATTCATTGCGGTAAGAAAAGGATCAAGATGTAATTATGCAGCATGCAATGGGAGAGCGAGAGACTATAATAACTGCCTTCATGTTTTGGAAGTAAGCACTCCAATGACCTGTGGGAGTAGTGAAAATAAAGGGGAGGGGGAGCTCAGTTATGTTGGTGATTTGGGTATCTGTGCCACATGATTTTTCAGCCATTAACTTTAGTCAGCCAGAAATGAAGAGTCTCATTAGGAATTTCTGACCAGTGCTGTGGATACAGTGCTGTGGACACAGTGCTGTGGACACAGTGCTGTGGACACAGTGCTGTGGACACAGTGCTGTGGACACAGTGCTGTGGACACAGTGCTGTGGATACAGTGCTGTGGATAGCAATACTCTACCCCAGGAGCAGGATTTCATTCAAGCAACTTTTACTCATCAAACTGAAGGTGAAATCCAGATTCCAGCACAGTTTTGCACTGATTCATTTCTCTGTGACAATGGGGTAAGCATATTAAGCTGCTTTTAAAGCCCTGAAACCTTTGTATTTCCAGTCCTGCTGTATGTACGGAAAGAGTCTGACGAGGTGTTTGACGCCTTGATGCTGAAGTCTCCGACCTTGAAGGGGCTGATGGATGCAGTAAGTCGTTACTTTCACCTTAAAATCTGAATATCTCCCTGACTTCAAAATTAAATACAGAATGTCATTCCAGAATAACAAGCAGTAATGTGTCGGTTAGAGTGACTAATGTCAGCTGCTTCTGGACTGTGACAGAGACGGGATTAGGAGAGGCAATGGATTGTGAGATCTCGATTTTAATGCTCCTCATCCAGAGAGAATGGGAAGAGACAAAATTCGGTCATATCGAATTAGTGGCAGGAGGTCGCCGACCTCCGTCCCTGCCCTGCTGAGGTCACTGACCTCCGTCTGGGCCCTGCCGAGGTCGCCGACCTCCGTCCCGTCCCTGCCCTGCCGAGGTCGCCGACCTCCGTCCCGTCCCTGCCCTGCCGAGGTCGCCGACCTCCGTCCCGTCCCTGCCCTGCCGAGGTCGCCGACCTCCGTTCCTGCCCTGCCGAGGTCGCCGACCTCCATTCCTGCCCTGCCGAGGTCGCCGACCTCCGTCCCATCCCTGCTCTGCCGAGGTCGCGCACCTCCGTCCCGTCCCTGCCCTGCCGAGGTCGCCGACCTCCGTCCCTGCCCTGCCCTGCCGAGGTCGCCGACCTCTGTTCCTACCCTGTGCCTCATTGATTTTCCAGTTGCCAAGGCTCCCACTCTTATAAGTAGGTGTTGTGTACTGTGCCTGCATGTATTGTAATATCAAGGTTCCTCGGCAGAACAAGGGATATATGTGGGACTGGAGGATAACACCACACACGGTATGATGTATAGAGTTAAATTTCAAGAATGCTGAGCGTGCAGTCTAGAAACTGAACTCTGAGTAAACAGCCTACCTGAATGGAACAGCTCCATGCATGACCATACCTTGGATCTGTAAATAGTTAAAGGCTAACAAACGGTTCATGTTTAATCATGCAAGTTTCAAGGTCTCCTCAGTGAGACACCTGACAGAACCAATAAATACAGCATCTGATGGCAGCAAACAGAATGATAAATAACACATGGCTGACACTAGTGGGATCCTCTAGAAGGTATCACAACAGTAGGTGGGGGTGAGGGGGGTATAAATTCAAAGGTCATAGCTGATAGTGCCCCATGTGACCTTAATAAAAGGTCAGGGGTAGTCCTGTAATGTCTGGAGCCCAGCAGCAGAACCATGGCAGGAAGTGGCAGCTGGCCAGGAAAGGCCAAGTTAATTTAAACATTTCTTGTCAGAATTCCTCGTGGGCCAGGAGGTGAAAGAATTCTCCATTCCCATCCAGCAAATGGCTGCCTTGGTATCCCCTTCTTCCCCTCCTCCCACCATGATCACTTCCAGATCTCTTTCCATCTCCACTAGCTACTGGGGGTCTTTCCCAACAGATTCTCATCGGCAGTCTCCTGCCATCAGACTCCCATTCGGGCCAGCAAGCCAGGCAGTGGCTCTCACCGGGTATGGGGTGGGATCCAGAATCCTGTATTTCAGTGAGTCTAGGCCATTAAGATCAGCGGTATCTCAATATTCTCGAGTGTGCTGCCTGCTTTGGTACTGTTTCCACTGCCTTCGTCCCCTCTCCGTAACCCCACTTCAATATCAATTCAAGTCTCTGTTCGATTTGTAAATGTGTGGAAAGTGAGCGAGGAAGTGTGGAAAGAAAGTTTCAGGTTTGACCCTGAGCCTAGGAAGCAAGCTGTCCGGTTTGGCTGGGAGTGGAGGGGGAAATCTCAAGCTGAGGAGCACATAGTAGCCAAGGAGTTCCAGTCTATTTGACTTTTGAACGCACTAAACTTTGAGCTGAACAGATTGACCCAAAGAATTTATTGACAGGAAATGCTAATTATGCCCCCTTTTTCTCTGCAATGATAGTTATCTGACAAGTATGGATTTCCAGCAGAAAAGATTGGAAAGATTTACAAGAAAAGTAAAAAAGGGTAAGGTACCATGAGGGTAAAATGGAAGGGGCCTTGGGTGTCTTGATGTTTTTTTGTCTCAAAGTTTTTTTTCTCAAGTTGGCTCCGGAGCGAGACGACTTCTTGCAAGCTGTGCCCAGCATACCTTCTAATTCTATCTTTTACCCTTATTCTATGCTTCTACACCCTAGCCATGACTGTAACGCTGCATCCTGCACTCTCTCCTTTCCTTATCTATGAACGGCATGCTTTGTCTGTGCAGCGCGCAAGAAACAATACTCTTCACTGTACGCTAATACATGTGATAATAATAAATCAAATCAAATAATGATGGAAGCAAAAAAGTAGCAAACATTCCTGTATTCCGTCACTTTGCTTTTCCAAGGTAAGTTGCAGGTCTAAGAATCATTTATCAACTAGAAATTCAGGGTGGCGATACCCTGTGTGTTTTCTGTAATAAAAGTTGGAGTGCTCATTGATAACAGTCATACATTCTCTCCCACCACACAAGCACAAGAAAATGAGATTACTTACTCGGAATTAGCTTTCAGTGAGCCTGAATGGAATGACAGCATGAAAGATTGTTCTTTCCATTGCCGCCACAGTTTATTTTTAAATTGGATTTGATGATCCTAGGGAGCATCACATTGGGTTTAAGAAAGGATGCAGAGATTTTTTTCTCAAGTCATTGTACTGTTTATGTCCTGATGGACTTAAACACTGGACTGGCTCAGCATTTTAGAATCTCTACGGAGGCCGTTCAGCCCATTTGAGCCTGCACCAACTCTCCGACAGAGAATCCCACCCAGGCCCTATCCCCTGCTAATCCCCCTAACCTACATATCTTGGGGCAATTTAGCATGGCCAATCCACCTAACCTGCACATCTTTGGACTGGGGGAGGAAACCAGAGCACCCGGAGGAAACCCACGCAGACGCGGGGAGAACGTGCAAGCTCCACACAGACAGCCACCTAAGGCTGGAATTGAACCTGGGTACCTGGCGCTGTGAGGCAGCAGTGCTAACAACTGTGCCACGTGCTGCCCTTAGTGTGATACAAGCCCACCTGATGGTTTATTTGATCTAGCAAACCTGAAGTCTTTGGAAATGCTTTTTGTATCTTTTAAATTTACAAAAGAGAATTGTGTCAGTCTTTCAAAAGCCGGGTGACAGAGCGCTGTAAAGAAAAACCTATAGGAATGGTATTCTCTAAAGGCAATGCTTTTTGTTAGATATTAACCTTTGTCTTTCATTAAACTAGAATTTTGGTAAACATGGATGACAACATCATTGAACACTACTCCAATGAAGACACTTTCATTCTCAACATTGAAAACCTGGGTGAGAGCTTCAAAATCACACTGACTGAAATTTAACACGATCTTGGGATCACATCCAAAAAAATGTCCTCCTTCAAGAAATGGATCAATCTGATACACTTACAGACCTGACTGCTGGTTAACTATCAATGATGGATGAAAAGGAGCTTGCTTCTATCAAGTCGACAATCTTTGTACATATTTTAGAAATCAATGAAGCGGAACTGGCATTTCTTCTTACGTTTTACTTCATAACATATAAATATTGACTTTTTTAATATAGTGCTAAATTATTGCCCCAAAGACTTCAGAATAAGCAGAATGGTGGTGTTACTGTGAGGACAATATTTTAGCTCTTGTCGGATATTTGGTACGGACAACTCATCCTGGCATTCTCCTCTCTCCTGTGCTGATTGCAGTCGGTTTTGCGTTTCAGTTATTGGTTCTGATCTCACGCCAGTCTATCCACAGCAGATGTATCCAGCAATACCTCAGAACAATTGTGAAACAGAAAAAAAAGTAAAGGTCACTCTAAATGGAGGGCAATAAGACATGTTTCATTGCCTTTTAAGGTAATTATCAGAGCGTCTACATGTGATTGCATTTTAGTCAAATGCATTTGTGATAAGATTGGCATACACTTAACACTCCGGCAGGCCACACATAGTCACGCGTGTGTTTGCTTTGGTTCTCTACGTAGGACCAGTAACATCCATCTTTAGTAGAATTTGACACTAACTGAAATAGAAATAGCAAATATAATTGTAAAAAGTGTCTATAATGTGCAATATTAAATTTTACATAAGGCACGTTTACTGCCATTATGGTTTGGGTTGAGGGTTTTCATGGTAGCTGTGTATTTTTATTTTTTAATATGAAGCCTGTTTCCTCCTCGTCTATATATTAAGTTTGAAAGGCATCGTGAGATTATGCAAAATGACTGTATAAACTGCTATCCAGGGTATTTAAAGGATTTGGGAAACTTGAACATTTTTACAAATTGAGATTTTAAAAACTGTATACAAGGTAATATTTTTGGAAATGGGAGTCGGGGTCTTTTCAGACTTTAAAAAGACAGTTGTATTTTATTTTTTGTATATTTTTTTTTAAAGAGCAAAATAAACTTCAGAATGTAAATGGATTTCAGTCATACTTGTCCTACTTGGGAAGAGGCAATTGTAGCAGAGGCCATTCCTCTCCTCCCTTGACATGTCTACCTACAGCCAGACTCAGAAGTTCAAATATTAGCTAATTTTTCACTCTCTCTCAATCTTTCCCCTCCCTCTACATCACTCTGTCTCTCTCTCCCCTTTCTGCCCTCTTTCTCCCTCCCTCCTTGCCTCATCCCTCCAGTTCTTCCCCATCCCTTCTTTTCCTCCTTCCACATTTTCCTTTCCCCTCTTTGCTTCACTCCTCCTCCTGCTACTTCTCCTGCTCCCCCCACCTTCCATTTATTTTCCTCTCTCTCTCTCTCTCTCTCTCCCCCCCCCCCCCCCCCCCCCCCCCCGACTTCCCGTTTCGCCATCACCCTCTTTGATGTTTCTTTCACATTGGTTTTGGTTGCTTTTCTCTGACGCAGAGTCTGCACGTTCTCCCCGTGTCTGCGTGGGTTTTCTCCGGGTGCTCCAGTTTCCTCCCACAGTCGAAAAGACGTGCTGGTTAGGTGCATTGGCCATGTTAAATTCTCCCTCAGTGTACCCCAACAGGTGCCGGAGTGTGGCAACTACGGGATTTTCACAGTAACTTCATTGCAGTGTTAATGTAAGCCTACTTGTGACACTAATAATAAACAAACTTTAAACTTTTCTTCCATCTCTCAGTATATTGTTTTTCTCGGTACTCTCTCGCCACTGTCTGATAGACGACTAGATACCACTATCCTGTCCCCCAATCAAAACTGCATTCGCTATTTAAAAAGTAGCTTAAAACAATGCCAATTCTGCATGTCAATGTGAGGGTGAGGTGACAAGTCAATCTATAAAGCAACATGTTCTGTTCTGGATGAGATATTTTCACTGAAAACCTCCATCCTCATTCGTGGCTGGGATTCTCCGGTGCTGCTGAAAGTGAGTGGAGTTTTGGCTGGAACGCCAAATTCTCCATTCTCACCTGTAGCAGGACGGCCACAGGCGGGATCGGAGAATCCTGCCTCTGTCTGTGTAGTCATGAGGTGGAGATGCCGGCGTTGGACTGGGGTGAACACAGTAAGAGTTTTAACAACACCAGGTTAAAGTCCAACAGGTTTATTTGGTAGCAAATACCATTAGCTTTCGGAGCGCTGCTCCTTCGTCAGATGGAGTGGAAATGTGCTCTCAAACAGGGCACAGAGACACAAAATCAAGTTACAGAATACTGATTAGAATGCGAATCCCTACAACCAACCAGATCTTAAAAATACAGACAATGTGGGTGGAGGGAGCATTAAGCACAGGTTAAAGAGATGTGTATTGTCTCCAGACAGGATAGCCCGCAAGTCCAGGAGGCAAGCTGTGGGGGTTACTGATAATGTGACATAAATCCAACATCCCGGTTTAGGCCATCCTCACGTGTGCGGAACTTGGCTATCAGTTTCTGCTCAGTGACTCTGCGCTGTCGTGTGTCGTGAAGGCCGCCTTGGAGAACGCTTACCTGAAGATCAGAGGCTGAATGCCCGTGACTGCTGAAGTGCTCCCCCACAGGAAGATTACAGTCTTGCCTGGTGATTGTCGAGCAGTGTTCATTCATCCGTTGTTGTAGCATCTGCATGGTTTCCCCAATGTACCATGCCTCGGGACATCCTTTCCTGCAGCGTATCAGGTAGACAACGTTGGCCGAGTTGCAAGAGTAGGTACCGTGTACCTGGTCGATGGTGTTCTCACGTGAGATGATGGCATCCGTGTCGATGATCCGGCACGTCTTACAGAGGTTGCTGTGGCAGGGTTGTGTGGTGTCGTGGTCACTGTTCTCCTGAAGGCTGGGTAGTTTGCTGCGGACAATGGTCTGTTTGAAGTTCCGACGCGCCACAGCGAAAAACCGCACCGACCTCCTCAGAAGACAAACACGGGACACGGTGGATAGAGTACCCTTCGTCGTCCAGTACTTCCCCAGAGCGGAGAAGCTACAGCATCTCCTCTGGAGCCTTCAACATGTCATTGATGAAGACTAACATCTCGCCAAGGCCATCCCCACATCCCCACTTCTTGCCTTCAAACAACCGCGCAACCTCAAACAGACCATTGTCCGCAACAAACTACCCAGCCTTCAGGAGAACAGTGACCACGACACCACACAACCCTGCCACAGCAACCTCTGCAAGACGTGCCGGATCATCGACACGGATGCCATCATCCCACGTGAGAACACCATCGACCAGGTACACGGTACCGACTCTTGCAACTCGGCCAACGTTGTCTACCTGATACGCTGCAGGAAAGGATGTCCCGAAGCATGGTACATTGGGGAAACCATGTAGACGCTACGACAACGGATGAATGAACACCGCTCGACAATCACCAGGCAAGACTGTTCTCTTCCTGTGGGGGAGCACTTCAGCAGTCACGGGTATTCAGCCTCTGATCTTCAGGTAAGCGTTCTCCAAGGCGGCCTTCACAACACACGACAGCGCAGAGTCGCTGAGCAGAAACTGATAGCCAAGTTCCGCACACATGAGGACGGCCTAAACCGGGATGTTGGATTTATGTCACATTATCAGTAACCCCCACAGCTTGCCTCCTGGACTTGCGGGCTATCCTGTCTGGAGACAATATACATCTCTTTAACCTGTGCTTAATGCTCCCTCCACCCACATTGTCTGTATCTTTTAAGATCTGGTTGGCTGTAGGGATTCGCATTCTAATCAGTATTCTGTAACTTGATTTTGTGTCTCTGTGCCCTGTTTGAGAGCACATTTCCACTCCATCTGACGAAGGAGCAGCGCTCCGAAAGCTAATGGTATTTGCTACCAAATAAACCTGTTGGACTTTAACCTGGTGTTGTTAAAACTCTTACTCTGTCTGTGTAGCCATGATTCTCTTAAGATGGTAAAGATCAATCAGCACCATCCTCATGATATGAATCTCTCCAACACCAACAAAAATAATCCTACAGCCACTAAAACAGCTATGTAAAATCATGTGTTTTGTATGAGTGATGTTTGTAAATGAATTGGCGCAAATATTTCTCTCACAGGAGAGTAGTTCTCACTATAACCTTTTGTTAATTTTTGAGGTGTGGAACTCTGCAGAGAATTTTGTGTGTGTTTCTTGGGGGAAGGAAACGTTGGACATCATGGAATAGGAAGTTAATAGGACAAGATCAAGGTTGGAGTGTGAGGAAATGGGAATGGCTTGGCTATGGAGGAATGGCAGCGATACCTAGGTGGAGATTGAGAGTGGAATGCTAGCCAGAGGAAGGGTGAAGAGGGAACAGACAAAAAGTAAAGGAAGACTGTCACTAGAGTGGACACAGTAAGTAAGGCAACTGTAGATTTAATTTTTTGTGAAGTGAATTTTTTTTTGAACAAGCATAACTAAAAATTATTTGGTTATCTGGTAGCTGATGCTGGCATGTTTGCTGATTGTTGAAATAACTCTTCCCAACATGATCTCCAAGTATCAAAAACATCTATATTGGAGCTTGGAACAGAAGGCAAACTGCCTTCATGGGAACCCAAAAATTTGAGGATCCTAAAGGAAGGAGGGAATCATTCTCCTCCATCTTTGACAATCTCCTCTTCCTTCAGATCTCTGCACCCTGCCAGCAATATATCCTAAATGCCACTGGTCGCTCTCCATAAGTGTCTTTGTCCACATGGGTTGTTTGGAAGAACAGCAACAGTTCATATAGTTGAGCAGTCTTCTGCTTTGGAATAAGTTTTGACCTTTGCTTTTTGCCTCCTTACTGGCTAATCAGATTCTGCTCTCTAATTTTCCTCATTCACTTCACATCCTAGGTTTCAATTTTATTATCCCCAGATGTGATGAATAAGCACTTTTCTGACAATAGCTTTCCTATATGAGCCCATTCTCAACTCTTATGCACGTTGTATCTTTAATAGCCTTTCTTTTGAGTGTAAGGAATGCGGGCATGATAAATGAGTTGATTTGATTTGATTTATTATTGTCACATGTATTAATATCCAATGAAAAGGATTGTTTCTTGCAAGCTATACAGACAAAGGATTACCGTTCATAGAGTACATAGGTGAAAAGGAAAGGAGAAGGTGCAGAATGTAGTGTCACGGTCATAACTAGGGTGCAGAGAAAGATCAGCTTAATATATGGTAGGCCCATTCAAAAGTCTGATGGCAGCAGGGAAGAAACTGTTCTTGAGTCAGTTGATTTGTGATGTCAGACTTTTGTATCTTTTCCCAACAGAAGAAGGTGGAAGAGAATAAGTCCGGGGCACGTGGGGTCTTTGATTATGCTGGCTGCCTTCCCGAGGCAGCGGGAAGTGTAGATGGAGTCAATGGATGGGAGGCTGGTTTGCGTGATGGATTGGGCTATGTTCACAACCCTTTGTAGTTTCTTGCGGTCTTGGTCAAAGCAGAAGCCTTGCCAAGCTGTGATACATCTGGAAAGGTTTCTATGGTGCACCTATAGAAACTGGTGAGAGTCGTAGCAGACATGCCGAATTTGATAAGACAGTCAATTTGAAGCAAAATCTATGAAGTAAATGACTTGCTAAACTAAGCATTAATGCAGACAGCCACGGGGCAACAGAGCATTCAAAAACCCGGACGCAATTTGTCTGATAGATTTCACAAACTCTGGGATTTAAACTCTCGGTGGTCTCATTGGACTTCTGTACTTTGTTCAGGCTTCTCATCGTTTTGGGTCTTGTGTAGTTTCTCCTTTTTGGATCTGTTTTCACTTCACTACAATGAACATAATTTTGAACTGCTTCCTTTTACCCTAAACAGTTCATTAGTCTCCTCTTTTACAAACCAGCCAATTGACTGGTTATCAGGACACATCATTGATTTTTGATTGGCCCTAGCAGCTGGCATCAATTCCTAATCTACAACATTCCTAAATAAGAAAGTGTTCTCACACTTTCAGACACCTTATCAATTTGTACTGATTCTGGAGAATTTAGAGCAATTTCATGTAGTTATGAGCAAGTATGCAGGCTAAGGTTCACTCAAAGTCCATACAAAGTGTGAAAGCTACAGAATTTGAATGCGTGGTTTGATTCTTCTACAATGTGTGGCTCTAAGGTATCATAGAATCATAGAATCCTACAGTGCAGAAAGAGGCCATTTGGCCCATCGAGACTGCACCAACCACAATCCCACCCAGACCCTATCCTACATATTTACCCACTAATCCCTCTAACCTATGCATCCCGGGACACTAAGGGGCAATTTAGAATGGCCGATCAACCTAGCCCGCACATCTTTGGACTGTGGGAGGAAATCGGAGCACCCGGAGGAAACCCACGCAGACACAAGGAGAATGTGCAAACTCCACACAGACAGTGACCCGAGCCAGGATTCGAACCCAGGTCCCTGGAGCTGTGAAGCAGCAGTGTTAACCACTGTGCTACCATGCCGCCCTTCTCATGATCATCTCATGAGGGAAGAAGATTCATTCCAGAATTAAAATTCTGTTGCCTCCTACGGAATGTATTTTCTCTCATCACTTCTTCACCCAAGTCCAAAAAAGGTCTCAAGATAAGACTAATGATGAGGCAGATTATGGGTTTTAAATATTCAATCTTGGGACGTGGGTGACACTGGCTAGACCAGCATTTATTGCCCATCCCTAGTTGCCCTTTAGAAGGTGGTGATGAGCTACCGCCTTGAACTGCTGCAGTCCATGTATTAGTATACCCACAGCACTGTTAGGGAGGGAGTTCCAGGATTTTGACCCAGTGACGGTGAAGAAATGGTGATGTATTTCTAAGTCAGGAGGGTGAGTGGCTGGAGAGGAGTGGTATTCCTGGTGATGGTATTTCCAGTTTCTGCTGTCCTTGTCCTTCTAGATGGTAGTGGTCAGGGATCTGGAAGATGTTCTTTGAGGAGGCTTGGTGAATTCCTGCCGTGCATCACATTGACGATTCACATTGCTGCTACTATGTGTCAGTGGCAGAGAGATGAATGTTGTCAAACAAGTGAGCTGCTTTGGCCTGGTTGGTGTCAAGCTTCTTGAGTGTTGGTGGAGTTGCACTCATCCAGACAAGTGAAGAGTATTCTATCACACTCCTGACTAGTGCCTGATTATGGGCAGGCTTTGGGGGTCAGGAGGCGATCTACTCGTCCCTGGATTCTTAACATCTGACCTGGTCTGGTAGCCGCAGTATTGATATGACTAGTCCAGTTGAGTTTCTGGTCAGTGGTAACCCCCAGGATGTTGATGCTAGTGGATTCAGTGATGGTAATGCCATTGAATGTCAAGGAGTGATGCTTCAATTCTCTCTTGTTGGAGATGGCCATTGCCTGGCAAATGGTGCAAATGTTACTAGCCACTTGTCAGCCCAAACCTGGATATTGTCCAGGGCTTGTTGCATTTGAACACAGACTGCTTCAGTATCTGAGGAGTTGAATGGTGCTGAACATTGTGCAAATGATTAGTGAATCTTTCCAAATTCTGATCTTATGATGGAAGGAAGTTCATTGATGAAGCAGCTGAAGATGGCTTGGTCCCAGGACACTATCCTGAAGAAGTCCTGTAGTGATGTCTTGGAACTGAGATGATTGATCTCCAACAGCAACAAACCATTTTCGTTTGTGTTCGATATGTCTCCAACCAGCAAAGAAATTTCTCCATGATGTCCATTGACTAGAGTTTTGCTAGGGCGCCCTGAAGTCATCACATGCTTCCTTAATATCAGAGATGCTTACTCTCACCTCACCTCACCTTTGGAGTTCAGCTCTTTCATTCACATTTGAACCAAGACTTTAATAAGGTCAGGAGCCAAGTGTCCCTGGCAGAATCCAAACTGAGTATTAGTGAGCAGAGCTAAGCAAGCGTTGCTTTATGGCACCTTTGATGACCCCTTCCATCACTTTGCTGATGATTGAGAGTAGACTGACGGGATGGTAATTGGTCGGATTGGATTTGTCTTGCTTTTTGTGTTCAGGACATACCTGGGCAATTTTCCACATAGCCGGGTAGATGCCAGTGTTGTAGCTGGGCTGGAACAGCTTGGCTAGGGCTGCAGCAAGTTCTGGAGCACACGCCTTAAGTACTATTATGGAATATTAAATATTTAGTGTTGTCATCTCAAAATAGCAAATTAAATTCATTGTTTCTGCTGTTGCAAACGTTGTGACTTTGGGATTATTTCAACAGACTTTGGATCTCCTCATTGGCATCACGTTAGCTTAAAAGAAACATTAAGCGCAATGCTTTGTGTGGCTGAAGGAGAACATCATTTGGAATTTAAACATTCAACATGTTTTATTATATTCACAAGGAAAGATTTACAATAGGCAGTGCAGATAGGAGAAAAAATTCATTTTTAATGACAAATTATTTTCATGTCTGTGAATAAGATGTGAGAGATCCTATGTATGCTTAGCCCTGGTTGCTTCAGTCTA
Source organism: Mustelus asterias (assembly GCF_964213995.1). Taxonomy (NCBI): domain Eukaryota; kingdom Metazoa; phylum Chordata; class Chondrichthyes; order Carcharhiniformes; family Triakidae; genus Mustelus; species Mustelus asterias. Next base: position 122,957,544 of record NC_135807.1, read on the forward strand.
TGCAAAGACTTCATTTTAAGATATTTCTGCCTTTGCAGTTACATTTAAATGCTGGGATGTAGGGGTTAACTAACACTGCTAACTTGACTACATTTTAAAACTCAGAAGGCATGCTGAGTTAGCTAAAAATTAACTGCATTCCTAAAGGGTACACAATGCAGGCAAAACAAATTTTTCATAACAGCAGCTGCAAGACTTATTTTTCTAAACAGAGACAGAATGTGAAGGACACTTCCAACAATGAGATAAGGATTGATATATATTGTGGATTTTAATGTGTGTTTTCAGTTCAGTTTCAAGATCCTGTTCAAGCCCAGTTCAGGGATTGGCTTAGCAGCCAGTCTCCAAGTTTGCTTTTTCTTTTTGCTTCTGTCATGTTAATTTTCTTAAGTTCTGTTCAATAAAATAAATTCATTTTAAAATTTGTAGCAGTACTGTCCCCCCGTCTGTTCAAAGGAATGAATGGACCCAACAACATGCCTCTTCCATTCACTGTAACACACCCCATTATTGTGAGAGTTAAAGTCAGCTGCTTGACTTGAGGTGCAATGGATTTCAGAGTAAGTCAAAATAAGGAACAGCATGTGTTAAATTACTTGAAGGATTTCCTCAAGGCATCCCTGAAGAGTTCAAACATATCCGTCAATGAATAATAGAGCCTGGGCTGTGACTGACTGAAATGGAGAAGGCTCAATTGGGAAGACACCAAACGCAGCGAGAGATTTTGGTAAGATCATACTAAAAAATGTTGCTTCTGGCATGAAAACAGAGTGATTGCTGCCTACAGCACCGCCATGTTTTCCGGCTGAATCTTTTGTCTCATTAGTGATTACTTCTATGTCCATGAGTATCACACCGCATTTGCGGCGTGTTCTCTCCGTCTCACCCATCCTGCAATGACTTAACTGCTGCGAGAGCTGGGGAGCTCCATATAAATGGCTCCCCAGCACTTGTCCCACAATGACTGCAGGAGATGGCAGCGAAGAAGGTAGCACCGTGCTTTTCATAGGGGGTCTTCATCAAGATGCTGGATGGGCTACACTACCTCGAGGAACTCCTGCAGTGATGTCCCAGGACTTCCAACAACAGCACCATCTTCCTTTGTGCAAGGTATGACTCCAATCAACGGAGAGTTCCCCCTGATTCCCATTGTATCAGTTTTGCTAGACTTGGTCAAATGCTGCCTTGATGTCAAGGGCAGTCACTCTCACCTCACCTCAAGTTCAGCTCTTTTGTTCATGTATGCACCAAGGCTGTAATGAGGTCAGGAGCTGAGTGATCCTGGCGGAACCCAAACAGGGTTTGTGTGAACAGGTTATTGGTAAGTAGATACCGTTTGTGAGTGCTGTCAACAATAATGTCCATTACTCTGCTGATGATCGAGAGTAGCCTGATGTGGCAGTAATTAGCTGGGTTGGACTTGTCCTGCTTTTTGCAGACAGGACATACCTGGGCAATGCCTGACGTTGCTGGATAGTTGCCAGTGTTGTAGCTGTACTGGAACAGCTTGGCTGGGGGTGCAGCAAGTTCCGAAGAAAAAGTCTTTAGTACGATAGCTGGAATTTTGTCAGGACCCGTGGTCTTTGTGATAATGTGGAGATGCCGGCGTTGGACTGGGGTAAGCACAGTAAGAAGTCTCTAACCTGGTGTTGTGAGACTTCTTACTGTCTTTGTGATCCCAGTGCCTTCAGCCATTTCTTGATATCACGTGGAGTGCATTGAATTGGCTGAAGACTGACAGCTGGATGGAAGCTGGATGGATCATCCACTCGGTATTTCTGGCCGAAGATTGAGACAAACTCTGTGATTCTGAACTGAACCAAACATGCGATTGTAGTTTACTTTTTAGTCTAGTGTAGAAATCGGGACGCATTAAATATTTCTGTATTTTGAGGCTTTCAGGAGTAATTAGTATTGAAGGTGTGCATGTGGAGAGGTTAATGCTAAACTTTGGTTAAAATCTGTACAATCAGTATTTACAAGAATTTAGTAATATATTTGAGAAAAGGCAATATGATTATGCCTCTTTATATCTCTACTTGCTCTTAACAAACTCAACCATCCATAATGTTCATATCATCACCATATAATGGTAAGCAAATTGCTGGTCTGTGCTTAGGGGAGTGTTCAGATCCAGGCATGCTGCTGTCTACGGTTGAGCTATGTCCTCCTTTCTCATTTCTCACATTGGGCGCGACCTAGCAGCCTCGTTAGCCACGGGCACAAATCCCATAAAGGCCATTAAATCTTGGGAGCGGCCAAAAACGGATGTGCGCCGGTGAGATCTCACTTTGAGATCTTCCCTTCCCCCCCACCGACCCCGGCACCACTAGTAATGTAATCTTTCTGGGCATGAACCAGATTTCCATATGTTTTAATTAATTTAATTACTGGGTTTGACCCCACAACGTCCGCCCACAACAATTCTTTCCCCACCTGACGGCATGATGTCACACCAGCGCAAATCATTACTGATTATTGACCTATTTGGAAACCAATAAAACTTCAGAATCATCGTTCTAGCCGTCCTAATGGATAATACTATGGACACTCTGTCATGTTAGTCACCTCCTCAAAAACGCAGCTAGGTTCATTAGATATAGCTAAGCTTTTACAAATCCATGCTGGCTCTCTCGCTGGTCAACTCATATTTGTACAAAAATGCTCTGTTATTCTGTTCCTAATAATAGATTCCAGCAGCCTCTCCCACAACAGGACATTGGATTAATAGACCTGTAACTTCCTAACATATCTTCCCTCAAATGTTTAGACAATTGAATGGCTTTCATCATTTTCCCAGGGGATAATTGCTGAATCTAGAGAATTTTGATCCAAAAGATCACACCTGAAGCATTGTGATTTTCACACCACCTTCTATGAATATTTTGGAGTCTATTTCTAATCTCATTAGTTTCTACGCCAACATTTTTAAAAAAAAGTCATACTGAATTTTGTTAATTCCTTCCTTTATGATTTGTTTTTTCTTGTATCGCTGGTACGTTCTCATCCTTTATGCTAAGCACCAGTACAATATCAGGTCAGGCAGCATCTGTGAAGAGGAAAATGGGGTTCTGATGGAATGCCAGAGACCTGAAACATTGGACTGAATTTTTGTGGAGTTAAGGTGACCTTTAAAAATAGTGGGACAGGTTCCATTTTTGCCAGTAGGGAAAAGGGGGGTGGGTGGGATGGGACGTGAATTTTACAGGAGGGAAACCTAAACTCAGCAGGACCATTTGAGCTTCCTGCTCAGTTCAAACACATTCCATTTTGGCTATTGAAATATACTTAAGGTGTAGTGTGGGAGTCACGAGTTGGATGGAGTAGATGTAAACTCTCTTGAAGGATGGTTAAGGTCTGTTTAATTGTCATGATCTTAAGTTTAAAAAAAAATCTACTAGTGAAATTGTTTGAAAAAAATGCAACTGTCAGCAGTTATTTAAATAAATCCTCTGCCGGACAGGTTTGATTGACAGGATATATTGTGTAGCATCTGTTCAAGCTGTTGCAATGGACTTCCATGTTGACATTTTCCCCAAGAGCTAATCTTAGTGAATGTTTGACTGCGTTTCAAAAAGCTAAAATAATTTCAGCTTCTGAGTTTGTAGATCGATTGAACAACTTAAAGGCATTATTAAAGGACTGAGAGGATATGACCAGAGGTTTGTTAATATAAGAGGTGAACCATTTGAGGAGATTTAAAAACATTGATGCTTTCATGAATGGGAGATTTTTTCAATATCAAGTCTGCACAGTGAGAGCCACAATAGATTTTTAGAAGTTTTTTCATCTCCTTATGGCTACTGAAGTCTGCCCATGGTGGATACTAGGTGAAAAGGTATGGAGGGGCTAAAAATCTTCTAAAATAACTGAGACCACATCCTAGAGAATGAGACCAGCTTTCTAACCAGTTTGCTTCGACACTCATTTAGAGGGTCATCCACTTTATCCCACTGCCTGCTCCCCTGGAACAAGAATTCTGTGATTCGTGACATGTTTTAACAGAGGTGAGCCCAGCGAGTTGGGAAGTTTCCTGACTTAAGCTACCTGCCTTGATAGTCAAAATGCAGCCCGTTAACTCTGTTTCTCTCTCCAAAGACTATTTCAATCACAATATCACCTGTGACTGTCTTATGGGGCCTACTTACCATGGTCACCCTCTTTCACTCAAATACTTGGGAGAAATGTTGAGTGTTCTCTCAAAAGTTTGCTTCTTGCATCCCCTTTCTTACTGATTTGAAATTTATGTTGGCCTTTTTGGCGAGAGGATTCGAGTACAAGGGCAGGGATGTCTTGCTGCAATTATCCAGGGCCTTAGTGAGGCCACACCTGGACTATTGTGTACAGTTTTTGTCTCATTATCTGAGGAAGGATGCTCTGGCTATGGAGGGAGTGCAGCGAAGGTTTTCCAGACTGATTCCTGGAATGGCGGGACTGATGTATGAGGGGAAATTGAGTTGGTTAGGATTGTTGGAGTTCAGAGGAATAAGGGGGGATCTTACAGAAATCTATAAAATCCTAACTGGCGAGACAAGGTAGATGCAAGAAGGATGTTCCTGATGGTCGTGGGGAGTGTCCAGAACCAGGGATTGCAGTCTGAGGCTGCAGAGTAGACCATTTAGAAGAGATGTGAGGAGAAATTTCTTCACCCAGAGAATGGTCAGCGTATGGAATTCGTTACCGCAGAAGTAGTTGAGGCCAAAACATTGTATGTTTTCAGAAGCAGTTAGATATAGCTTGTGGGGTGAAGGTGATCGAAGAAGAGGGGGAGGGGAAAGCGGGTCTAGCTATTGAGTTGGATGATCAGCCATGATCATAATGAATGGCAGAGGTGGCTCGAAGGGCCGAACTGTCTCCTCCTGCTCCTATTTTCTATGTTTCTATGTCTCCTTTTGATGCGAGTTAAATCTCTCAGTCCCTGGGATTTCTACTGTTCTTTTCATGAATCCAGGTTCAATCAGAGCCATTTAGTGTGTGGTGAGGAGCAGGGTTCTCACTCCCTTAGTGAATTATTGAGTCTGGGTAAGTTCATCATCTTCCCCGTTTATTTCATGAACACAACTCAGTTCAACACAGAATCACACCCAGTGCCACACAATGTTTTCTCCCCAACATTTTAATCAAATGGAACTTTTTTCTTTTATAAATGCTTATTTTCGTAAAGAGGATCTCTTTTCAACACATTTGGCAACATCGAAAATAGAAAGTTAACTGCAAAATACACAAAAAAAGTACACAGTTTAAAAAGTAAGTCTTAAAAAATAAAATCAGTAATCACAGCTTAAAACATACCCAGCCCCACAAAGTATTAAAGCATACTTATACCCATCTGCTAAACATGGTGCAGTTAGTGTCAATGAGCTTTGTATCTGTTCTCCTTACACCATTCACAAGGTAACAATCAGAATAACGTGTCATTAGCATGCTACATACACACTATGCCATGCACCATGTACCAATGTATTGGAAACCATGTATACTTGATTGTACAAGCAAACAATTAAACATAGAAAGGGAAGCAGTGGCTTGTGCTGAAAACACACCAATGAAAGTAAAATAATCTTTTTGTCTTCTCCAATTTTGCACTTTACACAATTTCTCCTGAAACCTGATGGAACTGTCTCCACACAACAAGGAACGGAATGTGTGCCCTATGGAAGCAGCCAGTCAGTATGAACTACACCGTGCATTCCTCCCTACTGATATGTGTTAACATCTTTGCTGAAATGTTTAGTATCATATCGCCTCCGTTATATATTAAACTGAAAATAGATTAAGCTCCTGTGAGGTACTGTACATGAATGCATTGAACAATTAATGCGCAGTTCCAATTAAAAACCCAAATTTATTTTGGACACCATGGAGACCAGATCATGGAACAAGACTAACGTTTCTGCTGGGGTGTTTGATTTTCTTTTCTTAAATGTGACTGAATAGGAATGTTTTTTTAGCTCAGTTGCCAAGGATCATTTTCACAAGGGGAAGGCAGTTCTTAACACTTCCATTACATTTGATTTCTCCTCATTCCATGTCCATTTCTCTTGATATATGTTTTTCCTTCTGCAATTGGGTAGCTAAACAGAAAATGTTTTATCTCTAGATACAAGTGCACTGTAAAGTTCTGGGATCTTTAATAACAGCAAAGGCTTACTTTGCAAAGCCCAAATGAGCAGTGGCGAGAGTGATATTTGGTGATGCCTTCTCAAATTTTAATTTTTATACTTTTCCAATTCAATCAAATCAAGTCCAATTCAGAGTCTCAACAAGTTGAGACATTTCCGATCCAGGCTGGCAAGACAGGCAAGCGACCAAACCACCCTGTCCTGGGCCTGATCTACATGAGCCAAGCTGATTGGAGGAGGGAAAGCAATTCCTCCTCCAAGACTTGATCTCATTTGCATCTTAGCCAAAAGGCCGAGATACCGCTTTTAAAAATTGCTTCATATGAAACATATGAAGCTTCAATGTAACCTAATGACCTCAACCAAGTGCAGCATCCGCATAACTACACTTGATCTTAGCCAAAAGGCCGAGATTCCTTCTCAAATGCTTTAAGCCTTGGTGCCCGCTCAATAAAAAAATGATCAGTATGATTGCCTTAAAGGCAATGGTTCATCACAGTGCTTCCTTTAAATGAGAGGACATTCAGTAAATCTTCTCAGGTAAGAGGGAAAGAAACAGGTCTACCATTAAATATTGTGAAGGTTCAAAAAAGTCAGATAAAAACACTAGTAAAACACTAGTAAAACCTTAGATTTCTTCTCAGATAGTGCTGCAATTGGCCCGGCTACAACTCACCATGTGACATGTTTCCAGTCATAATGATCTTACTGTGGGAAAATACAATGGGAGGGAAGATGGAATCACAATGAGCATTCCTGGCCACTCTCAACTTTGAGTGAGCTTGACTCCAGCCAGCCATCTCAGTAAGGAATGGCGTACTGCAAAAAGAAACTAGGGGTTGGAATTAGTTATAAAGGGAAAAGAATGCTGGAGGAAGTGAAGACCTTTGACAGACATATATGTAGGACTGCACTGAGATCCAGAACCAGGAATAAATGTAGATGGAAGTCATTGGGCGACTGAGCTCGGGCTGCATCTTATATTAGCTACTAACACAAGCTATACTATTAACACAGTGAGACACATGTGAATTAGGAGCAAAGAGTAGGCCATTCTGCCCCTCGGGCCTGCTCTGCTATTTGATAAGATCATGGCTGATCTGATCTGGCCTTAACTCTACTTTCCTATCTACCCGCTATACCCCTCGACTCCCTTGTCAGTCAAAAGAATGATCTAACTCAGCCTTAAAAATATTCAAGACCCTAATTCCACTGCTCTCAGGGGAAGAGAATTCCAAAGACAAACACCTTCTAAGAGAAAAAAATTCTTCTCACTTCCAGCTTAAATCCAGGAGATCTCTTATTTTTAAACTATGTTTCCTAGTTCCAGTCACCCCCCATAAAGGGAAACATCCTTTCAGCATCCACCTTGTCACACCCCCTCAGGGTCTTACTTGTTTCAATATGGCTACCTCTTATTCTCCTAAACTCCAATGGATAAGGCCCAACCTGTCTAACCTTTCATCCCAGGAATCAGTCCAGTGAACCTTCTCTGCAGTGATTTCTATATTTTTCCTCAAATAAGGAAGGCAACAATACACAGAGTCTTCCAAATGTTGTATCACTCATGCCCTGTACAACTGTAACAAAACTCCCTACTTTTATACTCCATCCCCCTTGTAATAATGACATTTTAATTGCCTTCTTAATCATGTGCTGTACCTGCATACTAACTTTTCCAGGTTCACGTACCAGGACACCCAGATCCCTCTGTACTGCAGAGTTCTGCAATCTCTCTCCATTTAAATAACATTCTGCTTTTCTATTCTTCCTGCCAAAGTGAACAAGTTCACATTTTCCCCCATTGTATATTTGTACCCACTCACTTAACCTATCATTAACTCCTTATGACCTCTTCACAAACTCTCCCAACTATCTTTGCTTTATCATCCAATTTAGCAACCGTGCATTCAGTCCCTTCAAATAAGTTATTGATTTGGATTGTAAATATTTGAAGCCCAAGCACTGATCCCTGTGACACACCACTCATCACATCCTGACAACACAAAAATGACCCATTTATTCCTACTCTTTGCACCCTGATCAGCATTTACTGCCCATCCCTAGTTGCCCTTGAACTGGACAGTAAAGTTAACCATTTTGCTGTGAGTCTGGATTCACATGTAGGTCAGACTGGGTAAGGATGTCAGATTTCCTTCGCTATGGGCATTAGTATAAGGATGTTAGAGGTGAGTCCTGAGAGGCAGGCTTTTCTGCTGGGTTTGTGATGAGGGTGTTGTGGGTCTGAAATTTTATGTGTTGATGCATTTACAGCACTGTGGCTAACGCTACTGCCCCAGAGGGACCAGGTTTGTTTCCGGTCACTGTTTGTGTGGAGTTTGCACATTCTCCCCATGTCTGTGTGGGTTTCCTCCCACAGTCCAAAGATGTGTACGTTAGGTTGATTGGCTATGCTAAATTGGCTCTTAGTGCCCCAGGATGTGTAGATTAGGGGAATTAGCAGTGTAAATACATGGGGTTCTGGGGATAGGGCCTGGATGGGATTATTGTCAGACTGCAAGCTTGATGGGCCGAATAGCCTCCTTCTGCACTGTAGGGATCCTATGATTCACACTCCTTGATGACCTGAATGAGTCTTTTGGAGGTGCTACAATGCTCTAGATGTGGAATTCTGTACAATAACTATCTTTGGCACCTGCGCCCTCTTCTCTTCTGAGGCTCATTCCTGAAGTCTTCCTAACCATGCACCCACCCACCAGTCGCCCAACCGCAAGGGAAACATAGCCTCCTTCCTGGCCTCCACCTATCTGACTAATGCCACGTGCATCTTTCCCTGGTATGTCAGCATAGCTCTTATCACCGAAGCTTCTTATTTGATTACCCAGCGTCCTGCCATACATTCCATTTTACAGGCTCTGTTTATTTAAAACGCAAACACGTGGTTAGTTCTGAATGCAATTCAGCCTCCATGCAATGCCACAGAGATGATTGGCAGCTTGTGACCAAACTACACTCATGGAGGTGAGGTGAGTGCACCAATTTTGTGCGCTGCTTACCTCAAATCAAATTGGCATAGGCAAATCACAAATTGCAGCCCCTGCTCCCCAACAACAGGAGGGCAAATGAAGTTCCAATCCACAGTACTTGAACAGGTTTAGCCATTGAGAAGAATTGTGACTGACTGCTGGGTGGTAATGAGCTGGCATGCGCGGCTCACCTTCCATCATGACCGATCTACTTCTAAACACAAAAAAGGCTTCAGATCATTGACAATGTCTGGTAAAGGCGGAGCTTTATCTATTTAATACAAAGCTGAATTTTCCAGTTTCTCTCTATTGAATTACAGGCTATGAGCATTACTGGCACAACCAGCATTTATTGCCCATCCCCAATTGCCCTCGAGGTGGTGGTAGCGAGCTGCCTTCTTGAACCATTGCGGTCCATGAGGTGTAGAACCACCCCCAATGCTGTTAGGGAGGGAGTTCCAGGACTTTAACCCAGCAACAGTGAAGAAACAGTAATACAACTCCAAATTTGGATGGTGTGCGACTTGGAGGGGAACCTGCAGGTTGGTGGTGTTCACATGCATCTGCTGCCCTTATCCTTCTAGCTGGTAGAAAGAAGTCACGGGTTTGGCAGGTGCCATCAAAGAAGTTTTGGTGAGTTCCTGCAGTGCATCTGATCGATGGTACACACTGCTACTACTGTGCGTCAGTGGTGGGGGGAGTGTGTTTTTAAGTTGGTGGATAAGGTGCCTAACAAGTGGGCTGCTTTGTCTTGGATGGTATTAATGGAGATGCACTCATCCAGGCAAGTGGAGAGTATTCCATCACATTCCTGACTTGTAGTTGGGGACAGGCTTTGGAGAGTCAGGAGGTGAGTTACTCTCTGCAGAATTCCCAGTCTTTGACCTGAACTTGTAACCACAGTATTCCTATGGCTAGTCAGCTAAGCATCTGGTCAATGATAATATCAGGAAGGGGTATTCAATGACAGTAATGCACTTGAATGTCAAGGGAAGATGACTGGATCTTACTCCTCCTATGGATGGCCCATGCCTGGAATGGGCCTTGCCTGGAACCTGTGTGAAAGTTCCCAAGGAGAAGGATGGACTTGGTACATTTTAAACCAATGATAGATAGATCAGGGCATTCACTAAATGATAAGAAGGAGAGAACTATAAATGAACTGATAGATTTAGGGTTGCTTGTACAGATATCACCAAGAGCTATTGGGTAGGAACAAAAATTAATAAAAACACTAATGAAATGTTGACTTTTATCTGTGGGGACTGTAATACAAAATGGTAGAAGTCTATTAGAATTATATAAAGCTCTGGTTTGACCTCATTTCGAGTACTGGATTCAATTCTGGTACTGGATTCAGTTCAGTTTATTTATTAATGTCACAAGTATGCTTACATTAATACTGCATTTAAGTTACTGTGAAAATCCCCTAGTCGTCACACTCCGGCGTCTGTTTGGGTACACTGAGGTAGAATTTAGCACGGTCAATCCACCTAACCAGCACATCTTTTGGATTGTGGGAGGAAACCAGAGCATCCAGAGGAAACCCATGCAGACATGGGGAGAACGTGCAGACTCCGCACAGACAGTGACCCAAGCCAGAAATTGAACCCGGGTCTCTGGTGCTGTGAGGAAGCATTGCTAACCACTATGCCACCGTGCCACCTTGGACATCAGGACGGTGATATTGAAGATGAACCTTCAAAGGGATGCAGCACTGACTCACCAGATTGGCATCAGGCCTTCAAGGATTCAATTATGAGGGCAGGAGGCTGGCTTTCCCTTGAGTGTACAAGATTGAGGGATTAAGGGACTAGCTAATTGACGCCATACAGTTCAGCCATGATCTAACTGAATGTCACAACAGACCTAATCCTGTTCCTTTGTTTCTTATAGAAAACATTTCCTGGGAAGAAAAATAAGAGGAACTGAAGCAGTTTGGATGAGTCAGACACTACATGAAGGCAATCACTAACACTGGTTAAATACTGTGGATGCTGGAAATCTGAACTAAAAACAGAAACCGTCTATTCCATTCTTCCCAAAGGTTATAAGCCTCTTGCCATAATGTTTTTTGCTCAATAGGTGGCACCTCAGCCTGCTCAGTACCTCCAGCATGCTCTGTTTTCACCTCTATACAGCTGTTCAGATGGTCCATCGATTCGGCCAGCACAGGTTTGCCAACAAATTTCCCCTGGGAAAAACGGCACGTTTGAAAAAAAACACCAACATATTACTTTCAAGTGACAACATGACAAAACAAAACCTTCAGGAATTCACAGCCCACAAGGACTTTTTAAGATGCAATCCAAAATGAGTTCGTTAAACACAAAACCAGCAGCAAGATTGAAAATAATTAGCTGGTGACTGTTTCACCCTGCATCTTCAAATGCCAATTTGTTTTGTCCTAGAGTACAAAACTGTTGCATTGAGAGAACAACCTCCCCATTTGCAATAACATCTCAGACTCCTTTATGCAGGCAAATTGATGCTGTTGTGTGAGGAAACAATGGAAGAATGGAATTTAATCTCAATTTGTCTTCTTTATCCATCAGCATGCATTTGTAAACCTGGTCAAACTTTACCCAATAATTAATTATCCCAAGATGGCGCTGGAGCGAGGTGACTTCTTGTAAACTGTGCCCAGCATATCTTCTAATTCTATCTTTTACTCTTGTTCTAGGTTTCTAAAGCTTCATTCAATCTCTTTTAAACTCTCTCACGATGCTCTAATCCAGTCTCTTACAGATTTGTCGAATGGACCTACCTCGCATTAAGTTGACCTATCTCTACACCCTAGCTATGACTGTAACACTACATTCTGCACTCTCTCCTTTCCTTCTCTATGAACGGTATGCTTTGTCTGTATAGCACGGAAGAAACAATACTTTTCACTGTATACTAATACATGTGACAATAATAAATCAAATCAAAAATCAAGTCAAAGATGCAATATGATGTTAAGCTTCACTGATCAAACCCCTTGCAGGTTTAAAAGTGGCAGATTTGTTACTTTCCCTAAGGTTCAACCATTTCACAAATTAATTTCCCAAACTTTGCAGTTTTTCTCAGAACAGTAAAAGAAATCGATTTATGTTCGTGCAGGAAGATGCACGTGCGTTATACTAAAATGAACTCGTAAGATGTTTGAAGAGGTTCAAGCACTTGATAGTCATCTCACTAATTACACTACAAAACAGAGGAGCTGATTCTTATCCTAAGCAAATGATTGGAATTCCACACATGTGAGGCTTCAGATTATATTGTCCAAGATACAAATGGAAACAATCAGCCAAATGACATGAGTGAAAAGGGAGCTGTATTATGGACAAAATAGAACGAACGGAGTTCAGGAGTATACTTGCAAACAAAATCCCAATAAACATCTTGCTTATTTTTATGCCATTATTTTTACACAAAATAGCTCCACAGCACAGGCTGGCCCCAAGAAGGCCATTCGGCCCAGAATTCAATGCAGGGAGGGGATAAAGCAGCAACCACTTGGGAGTGAAAAGTCGTAACATTTCAAGCACCATACAGTTCAAAACATCAAGGAATGTGGCTAAGTCAGAGAAACCAATTACTTTTAAATGAGTAGTGTTTCTCCTTTGCTGTTGCGTGCCAACGTGAAGCACTTATCCATAACAGTAGTATAAACAATTCAGTACTTAGAACCTAAATAGAAACTTAACCAGGCACGGACGCAATATAAAGAAGTTACTTGTTGGTAGTTTGGCCAATTATTTCTCATTACTCAGTGAGAGAAATGTGTATAAATTAGATATGTCACTGACAAACAACAGCCAATTCCTCTTAGACTGAGCAAGTAACTCTCAACTTCAAGATAAATAAAATTTGCGAAGCCACCTGATCTAGAAGGAAACAATAGTGACTGAATGCTGGGGTTGGTCAGGGAGATGACTGTGCCAGGAGAACAGTTTTTTTCTTGCATCCAATGACAGTTTTAAGATTTCCCCCCTCAATTACTATGTGGAGCTCAGTCTGACTGACCCAAACCGTCACTTTACATCTGTTTTCTCTGTTGCACCAGAGTGTGTACTGTAAATTGCTGCGTATAAGCCAACTTTTGAATCCCCCAAAAATCCTGGCTTATAAGCGGAATTAAAATGTGAATTGCCGGTGTGGGTGGTTTGAATGTGAAAAATGTCCACTAGTAATTCATATTAAATTAATGGCCTGTTTTATTGAATTAATTAATTCTGCAAACATACCTTTAATCACAGTCCAAGCTTTTTAAAATCATCAAGTTCATTGTCTTTGGCATCCAATGCAGAGAGTTCATCAAATTCATTCTGATTTGGCTACGGTACCATGGCAAGGATCGCTCTCTGGATCAGTTTGGTACTTTTGGTTTCAGATTCATCACTCCAAAACAAATCATCTTCTCCCCTATATCCATTGAATTGGGTATTCTGCATTTTTGAATCTTCTTATGATATTTGGTGCATTAAGAGCGTCCCATGATTTAATAAAGTGACCATGGCAGCAAGGTGGCACAGTGCTTAGCACTGTTGCTTTACAGCACCAGGGACCCAGGTTCGATTCCCAGCTTGGGTCACTGTCTGTGCAGAGCCTGCACGTTCTCCCCATGTCTGCGTGGGTTTCCTCCAGGAGCTCCGGTTTCCTCTCGCACTCCAAAGATGTGTAGGTTAGGTGGACTGGTCATGTATGGGATTACAGGGATGGGACGGGGTGGACCTGGGTGGAGTGCTCTTTTGGTGAGTCAGTGCAGTCTTGATGGGCTGAATGTCCTCCTTCTGCACTGTAGGGATTCTATAAAAACCTCAAATTTGTCCACTCTCTCTGAAGGTCCATCAACCGTCCGCCTATTATATTCGGTATGAACAAGATACTTGAATGGTTTGTTGACACGTGTTTCCAAAGACTGACCCATGGACTTACTAGTATAACCCACAATGTGGTCATTTCTTTGCACCTTTTAATCTAATTGGTTAATGGGATCAGAACATGTCCCGTGCTGGTAAGCGACATGCTTCGCATAGGCCAATGAAACGCCTATTCCTCAATCCATAATTTCAACCTCACCAATTGTTGTCAAGGATACGTACACAAGAGTTTCTACAGGAAACTTGATGTTCAGCATGGTTTTATATTTAAAAATTGCCATAGGCTTTAATTTCAAACCATGTGCCTTGCAGGCCTGTACCACCATCAATCTCGCCCTCTCATATCCTGTGGTTTTCATTCGAACTATTTTCAAACCTTTCCATTCCATTGTTTGGCTTTTTGGAATATTGAAATCCAAGAACTTTTCATCCTTTCTGTCAATGTGACTTATTGTTTGCTGATGTTCTTGTTGCTATCTGGTCTCTGAGTGATCTTAATCTTCTGTCACGACACAAGACTGTTCCATTCCATAAAATGGCCGCACCGACTAGCTGTTGTTCTGAAATCTTTGTAGGACTCAGGGTTTGATTCGGCTCACTTAAGGGTGTGTATATTCATTACCGACAATGGCTCCCATTCGTCTCGGGGAGGTTTGGCAATGGAAAATATCGTGAAGAGTGCAAATTTGCATTTTATGTCAGCACGAATGTAAGTCACAGTTGTTCCACCTCCCTGCTGCCCATGAATGACACTATCAGACCTGGACACGCCAGAATCATCCTCTATCCTGGTGGCATGATGGCAGAAAGGTGTGAAGCCTGGCTGGTCTCTGAAGATGTGCACCTAGTCAGCAGACCTCCCTCCCAGGGAAGCTCAAGTGGTGCAGCGCTCAGTGGAAGAGACTCATGCCCAGGTACCCCGGCACTGCCCTGGCACCCTCAGGCTGGGGGTGCCAAGGTAGTGCCTGGAGTGGGGTGCCCAGAGGGGAGCCTAGGTTCCAGTGGGAATTCATTTGGTCGCTGGGGCGGCCTTTAAAGTTGGTAACCCAGATCCTTGAGTTTCTAAGTTGCTGACGGGGTGGGTGAATCAGAGACCACCCTGCCAGCAATATGTCGGGCACCCATCCCTTGACGTTCTTTGTCAATGTCCCAGAATACATGGCTGAGAAAATGTCATCGCTGTCGCTGGCTTCAACGCCACATTTCCGACATCAGCCTTTGCTGATATCCGGGAAAAACCTGGCCAATGTAACCATTCTGGAGATGTTTGAGAGTCCATTCTGATATATGCCTCTTAAGATTAGGCCAGTGACTGGTCCCTGTTCTAATGGCACATTTGGTTTCAGGCATCTTCTTCAGAGCAGATTCTTTCTTCTTCCAGTCTTGCACCAAATTTTCACTAACAGCAAATTCTCTCGTTGCAGCACAATTATTTGATGAGTTAGCAAATATGAAAGCACCTTCATACTTCATCTGTTTCGCTGGAGGACCAACTTCCTCTCGTCACTCGCCATGCCAAGTGTCGTCTGCTCTTGGTGGGCGTGTCTGAAACTCCTACGCATCTTCTTTGCAACATAGCCCACATTGTCTGCTTGATCTTGCTTGGGGTGGCATGATAGCACAGTAGTTAGCACTGTTGCTTCACAGCTCCAGGGACCTGGGTCCAATTCCGGTCTTAGGTTACTGTCTTTGTGGAGTTTACCTATTCTACCCGGGTCTTCTTGGGTTTCCTCCGGGTGCTCCGGTTTTCTCCCACACTCCAAAGGTGTGCAGGTTAGGTGGATTGGCCATGTTAAATTGCCCCTTAGTGTCCCAGGATGTGTAGGTTGGGGGATTAGTGGGGTACATATGTGGGGTTACAGGGATAGGACCTGGGTAAGATGCTTTGTCTGAGAATTGGTGCAGACTCGATGGGCCAAAGAGCCTCCTTCTGCCAACCTACAGTCTAAGGCAAGTAACACATGCATTACAAGGGTGAAAAACTGAGGCCAACCACTGTTGCATTTAGTAGATGGAAACAAGTGGTTGACTTATACTTTAGCATCTGCCAAGCGTTTGATTTTTGGTGCTGAAAAAATGGGGTCGTCTTATATGCCACAATTTACAGTATGTACATTTCCCAGTCAGTCTATCCTCTGTGTATATTCTTGTGAGATGATCCCGTTATTAAGTTGTTGTTTGGGACTCTGGCCCTTGAGAAATGGTCAGTGGCTATGATGTAAGTGTATGTTGGGAATGGCTGGAAATTATCTTGAAGATTAGACTTGAAAAAAAAAGTGATGTGTTTAGGATGCATCATTATGGTAACATGATTTAGGGGAGCCAATCATTTATATCTAACAGCGAGGCTTGCGCTACAATAAATGTCCTATAAACTATATTTTAAAATCTACATACACTTACAATGCCATTTTCTTTCCACTGTAAGATTCCAAAGTCCACATTTACAATGGATTCTGCCCATGTAAACTTGTCACATTATAATTACACCCTCCAGTGAGTAGGTGGCGTTGTCGCTCCTCAATATTGTACCTTCAAGCTCCCAACATGCACCTATCCTCCAGCTGACTTCTTCCTGTCAAATTGCTGCAGGTTTTATTATTTAACTATAAATAATAATATAAAATCAAAGTATTATATAAAAATAAGGACAAAATATATGACTTTAAAACAGAAATAATATTGGATTCCCCCATGCCCTGGTCCAATTAGCTCTTGTCCTCTTCACCTGAACACTACACTCGACTCCCTGGGCAAAAACGTTCAACTTCAGCAGGTCAGTGGGAAGGGAAATGGGGGAAGGTGCATAACGGGCTGCTCCACTGTTGCCTGTTTTACACTCCTGTCAAAGTTGAAGGTTTCACCCCACGGTGCAGTGTAACGGGGACCAACCCTAACCGCATAAAGTGTGACATGAAAACATTGGCAGTAAACCTCCAGTAGCCTCAAGACAAAGAACTTTACAATCAAGAGCTTTGCAGGATAATCCTGACAGTTTTATTCCAAACCTTTCCTAACTCATATTTGTCAGACTTGATCTAACTCAAGTTTTAGCAGCAGGCAGCGCTAGTTCTGATACATGGGTATCGAATACCCCCATTACAGGTTCTATAGCAATTAGCTCTCTCATTTATACTCAATCCTTTTAATTCGAACAACACTGGGTTTGACTTACTCCCAATGTACTTGGAGGTATTAATACCTCTTGTACAAGGGCTACAACATACGCATTTGCCTGACTGACTTCTGCTTGCCTTTAACAATATTGATAACTTTGCTTTCTCTCTGAACTACTTCACTGGCGTGAAGAGTAACTGGCATCTGACCTGCTAGGGAACATCTCACCAACACAAGTATCTGGCCTCTTCCAGTTCCATGAATGAGAGGCACAAGGTTACAAGTCCTTCTTGAGTAGAAGTAAAATCAAAGCCTTTCTCTTCCTAATTCAAATTAAAAATTTCAAACACCTAAGAGATTTCTGTTCAAAGTAACTACAATTATTGTGACAATACATTCACGCAGCATTTTTTAAAAAAAAGGTTCTGGAATATTTCCGGACACAGTGTTTAATTAAACAGCCATTTACAAATTCAGAATTAAAAAGCAAACAGGGCTAAAAGATGGCAGGTTCGGCCATGAACATGTGACCAAGTCACCGGTGGTGTCATGGCAGGAAGCAGAGACACAGTCACACTTTTCTTCATTTTGGAATTAGAATTGACCGGCAGTGCTGGGGTCACACTGAAGGAGACGGACGATGGAAGGGTCACTTTTGGCACCTCGGATGAACTCTTCAAGGGATAGCTTTCCTAGGATAAACCAAGAAGAATTTCGAAGCATGAATCATTTAAGATAAATCAAACAGACCGGAAAAGTGGAATATGTAAATGACTGGGCAGACGTTATACAGTGAAGTACTGGTTATTCTGAACACATTTTTGAGCATTTTCTTTGGCTTTCTGAATAATCAGCCTTGCGTTTCTATGGGCAACGTCACTTCAGGATTCTTTCCATCACTGGAAATCTGTACTCAAATCAACATTTCACTTCTCACCCCAAACTACCCACAGGGTCTTCATTCTCTTTCATCATGTATCAATCATAGATTCCCTACTGTGAAGGCGGCCATTCAGCCCATCAAGTATACACCGACTCGCCAACAGACCTAGGTCCACCCACACCACCACCACACTCCCCCCATGCATTAACCATGGTTAATCCCCCTAATTTACCCATTTTTGTACACTAAGGGGCTGTTTGGCATGGCCAATCCACCTAACCTGCCCATCTTTGGACTGTGGGGAGGAAATCGGAGCACCCGGAGGAAACCCACGCAGACACAGGGAGAACGTGCAGACTCCGCACAGTCACCTAAGGCAGGAATCGAACTTGAGTCCCTGCCGCTGTGAGGCAGTAGTGCTAACCACTGTGCCACAGTGCTGTCCAAATTACCAGCAGGGCATTTTCAACTGGAGTATCTTGCCGATCGAGAATGAGGTGGAAAGTCTTCCCCAAGGGCAGTGTAGGTCAACACATTGTAAGGCTAGGTATCAAGCTAAACTGGAGAAACAAACAAAGACTTGAGGCTGACATTGGAAGTAATCATGGATTCTGGAGCGAGGTATGGCCCAAACCAAAACACTTGGTGGGTGCATGTTCCCGTCATCTTCATTTTCCCTCCACCTGGCTGCAGGGGTTGGGAGAGACGATGGTGTAGTGGTAATATCACTGGATTAGTGACCTAGAGATGCAGACTATGCTCTGGGGGCAATGGTTCAAATCCTTCCATGGCAGCTAATGGAAGTTAAATTCAATTAATAAATCTGGAATTAAAAGCTCATCTCAGTCATGGTGACCATGAAACCATTGTTGATTCTCATAAAAACCCATCTGGTTCACTAATGTCCTTTAGGAAAGGAAAGCTGCCATCCTTACCTGGTCTGGCTGACTCCAGAGCCACAGCAATGTGGTTGATTCTTAAGATGCCTCTGAAGTGGCCTAGCAAGCCACTCAGTTCAAGGGCAATAAGGCATGGCAACAAATGCTGGGCCTTGCCAGCGATGCCCACATCCCATGAAAGGCTAAAGAAGAAAAGATTCTGATGATTTAGCTCACAGTCCGTGCCAGCTCACGGTGGCACAGTGGTTAGCACTGCTGCCTCACAGCGCCAGGGATCTGAGTTCAATTCCAGCCTTGGGTCACTGTGTGGAGTTTGCACATTCTCTATGTGTCCGCGTGGGTTTCCTCCCACAGTCCAAAGATGCGTGGGATAGGTTGATTGGCCATGCTAAATTGCCCCTTAGTGTCAGGGGGATTGGGAGGGTAAATATGTGGGGTTACGGTGATAGGACCTGGGTGGGATTGTTGTCAGTGCAGACTTGATGGGCCGAATGGCCTCTTTCTGCACTGTAGGGATTCTGTGATTCTATATATTCTGTAAAAATATATTAGATAAATCAGTTTTTAAAATAATCAGAGTTATGAGGGGTGTTTTTCCCCACGCAACTTCAAACGGTAGACCGAATGTTAAAAATGACAGGCAGGTTCTTTGATGTGTAGATTAGCCGAGAAGCAGAAGCTTTGTTTTGAGGCGCTAATCAAATCATTGGCCTTTCGAAAGACAACAGGTAGTTTATTTATTGATGCCAAGTGGAACAGTAATATGGTTTCAGTTGCTGGAAAAGGCTGGAATATGTAAGTTTACAGACAGATGTAATACATCTAAACAACTGAGCCATCAAGGGAACATTGTCCAAATTTGAATTGTTTAACACATCAAGCCAATTTGTTCATTAGCAAACAGATGACTGATTTTCTGTCTTTTGGTCTGGATTATATACTGGACCTCATTATCTTCAGTCCAGTTCCAGTAATTGACATTGTTTCTTTGTTAACTTCATCAGCCAACATGAGATTGACTTGCTCATATCAAACATCACATCAACAAAGGTTTATGAAAGACAACACCATCAAAATAACTGATTGTGTAATAAATTGGTTGAGAAATACATTTGGGAAAATAACAATTTAACTCTTCTGTTATTATTTTGGGCGGCATGGTGGCACAGTAGTTAGCACTGCTGCCTCACAGCGATTCCCGGATTGGGTCACTGTCTGTGTGGAGTTTGCACGTTCTCCCAGTGTCTGCGTGGGTTTCCTCCGGATGCTCTGGTTTCCTCCCACAGCCCAAAGATATGCAGGTTAGGTGGATTGGCCTTGATAAATTGACCCTAGTGTCAGGGGGACTAGCAAGAGTAAATACATGGGGTTAGGGCCTGGGTGGGATTGTGGTTGGTGCAGACTTGATGGGCCAAATGGCCTCCTTCTGCACTGTAGGGATTCTATGATTTAACAGTTTCAGCAACTTATTGCATCTTTTGTTTATGATCTTAAATTTAAAAAAGTCTGATTATTCAATTTAGCCTGAAAGTGTTGGTGTAAACATTGCTATTTACTGTCTTTCAAGCGAGAGTATGGGGAATTCCACATTATATCACAGTTCAGTTGGATATGTGTTATCCACTCACAATGGTGTATGTTTGAGTTTTTTCCATGGGTTTGTCTGTTTACGAAGTGTCTTCCTGCTGTGGTTTCATGAGATGGTCCAAACTGTATCAGTGCCAATGCAAAATGTCAAATAAATTATACCTCTGGCCTCTGACATGTCCAGTGGTGGCTAGCTATTCTCCTCATTACACATGGGGCCGCCTCAGTGTTCCAAACTGGGAGAGAACAAAGGGAATCGAGGGTTTCAGGGAAAGGCCAGGAATGTGGGCTTGAGGAATGTCAGATCAGCAATGATCCTATTGAGTGGTGGGACAGGCTCGAGGGGCCAAATGGCCAACGCTTGTTCCTATTTCTTGTGGTCATATGGTCTTAAAAAAGACAAAATTCAATGTTCCAGGTTAGGATGTGGATGATTCATGGAGAAACCTTCCGGGCTCGGGGACCAAGCCTCAAGCACAACTGTGATATTAGTCCCGAAACGAACAGCCTGACAACACTCGCAGTGCGACACTCCCTGTTTGTAAAAGCCTCACACAGAATCAAATCACTACATCAAATCATGACAGAGGCCATTCGACCCATTGAGTCTGCACCGACTCTTCAACAGACCATCCTACCCAGGCCCGAACCCTGACACCCCACATATTTACCCCGCTAATCCCCCTGACCCACACATCCTGCGACACTAAGGGGCAACTTAGCATGGCCAATCAACCTGACTGGCACATCTTGGACTGTGGGAGGAAACCAGAGCACCTGGAGGAAACCCACGCAGACACGGGGAGAAAGTGCAAACTCCACACAGACAGAAAGCCGAGGCCGGAATTGAACCTGGGTCCCGGAAACGCAGAAGCATTTAATTCCTTTGTTTTTAGTGCACCCATTACCTCGTAAACAGCATCATTTTGTAGATATAAACCAATGGGGCAATAGCTTTAAAACAGCACAGACAGGGATTTTAAGTTAAAATGTGCTAAAATAGTAAATATAGGACCATAGAGTCCCTACAATGCAGAAGGAGGTCATTTGGCCTCCTTCAAGTCTGCGTCAATAACAATCCCACCCAGGCCCTATCCCCATAACCCCACATATTTACCCCACTAATCCCTCTAACCTAGGCATCCCGGGACACTAAGGGGCAATTTAGCATGGCCAATGCACCTAACCCGCACATCTTTGGACTGTGGGAGGAAACCGGAGCACCCAGAGGAACCCCACTCAGACACGGGGAGAATGTGCAAACTCCACGCAGACAGTGACCCAAGCCAGGAATCGGACCCGGGACCCTGGCATGGTGAGGCAGCAGTGCTAACCATTGTGCCATCGTGCTACTCCTACGTATGTATGATGGGAACAGATAATGTTTATTTATTGCTCTTCAACTGGCCACGTTGGCGAGAAATTTTCACACAGTCACCATTCATGATTTGTTCTCACATTTAAAAACAATGCACTCTGGGAATTCTGTAAGAAACTTATTCTGAAAGATAAGTACTAATGGAAGGTGATGTGGGCAGCACAGTGGCGCAGTGGTTAGCACTGCTGCCTCACAACGCCAGGGACCTGGGTTCGATTCTGGCCTCGGCTCACTGTCTGTGTGAAGTTTGCACGTTCTCCCGTGTCTGCGTGGGTTTCCTCCGGGTGCTCCAGTTTCCTCCCACAGTCCAAAGATGTGCAGATTAGGTGGATTGGCCATGCTAAATTGTCCCTTAGTGTCTAGCAGGGTAAATCCATGGGATTGTGGGAATAGGGCCTGGGTGGGTTGTTGTTGGCGCAGGCTCGATGGG
Source organism: Mustelus asterias (assembly GCF_964213995.1). NCBI lineage: Eukaryota > Metazoa > Chordata > Chondrichthyes > Carcharhiniformes > Triakidae > Mustelus > Mustelus asterias. Next base: position 122,979,815 of record NC_135807.1, read on the forward strand.
CCAAATGGCCTCCTTCTGCACTGTAGGGATTCTATGATATTTTCTGCAGTGCTGTATTAAAACCAGAGCTATAGATAATGGGTTCTAGTTCCCAACTATCCTAGCTTCTCTACAAAATGCTGAATATGCTGGTGCTAAATTCCTCTCATTCCATTTTAATAAGTGGTGTTAACCAAGTTATCTCACATAAACCCCACCAGTCAACAAATACATCCCAGTGTGCCTTACGGAGGAGGTTATGATGTTGAGCTACAGTCTGAAGACATTTTTATAAGAATTAAAGGCTGGAGGTGATTGGAAGAGAAGTCCCAGGTGTGAACTCACCATCTCGGTTGGTATCCATCTGTCGGAAGATTTTTTCCGTCCTCTTCTCAGGCGTCGACTCATCTTCTGGCATCTTCATCACAGAAGAAACCATCTTATAGATTGCCTATGTCAAATTAAAAGGTACGTCAGGCAGTTTTATATCAACCCAAGTTCTCATCAGCAGAGTTTGGATATCAACCTAATGTTGAGTTTGGTGTCTGTGCCTTAAATGGTCAAAATTTGGATGGAATGATCTCCACGTTCCTTTCTGAGGTAGAGAAATTGTGAAGGTGATCTGCATCCTGTTACAAGTTTTGGGCCTGCCTTAGGAACATTGAGATTAGCTACATAAGCATCCGAGTGAAGAAGGGAACAGGTTAATGAACTTTGTAATACTTAAAGATTTGTGCACCCCTGTAACCTTGTATGCCAGTTAATTTGTTTGTGCAAGCTTTAACCTTGTATGCTGGCTAAACAAACCATAGGTGTCGAGATGCGATAACAGCTAATCACTAAAGAGGAACAATATTGTGACAATAGAGGAACAGAACAGACAGTCGCGGCCTTGAGACAGCTACGATTACACGGACTACGCAAAGGACGAAACCGCTGCGACAGCAATAACTACATGATGGAGGACGAACCATGACAGACATCTTGGAGAACTGCGGACGTGACTCGGGGCGGGAACTGGGATGTATAAAAATGTATATTTGTGTTCGGGGAGAAGTCTGGTGAACCGCTTTAGGAACCGGGCTTCTCCCCAAAAACTTTTGCAATAAAGCCACTGTACTTTGACTCACTATTTTACCAATAACACGAGTGTCTAACATTTAGGAATGTGCTAGTGTCTCCCAATATCAAATTAAATAGCGAAACATAGCAGTATAAGACCATAAGACAGCAGCAGCAGAAGGCCATTCAGTCCATCGGGTCTACTCCACAACGATAGTATCCCCCAAATGATCTGAACTGAGCATCTTACCTTCCCAATAAAATAGAAGCTTAATACTGCAGATGCTGGAAATCTGAAATAAAAACAGAAAATGCTGGAATTAATCAGCAGGTCTGGCAGCATCTATGGAGAGAGACAGAGTACTTCAGAACTGGAGAACAGTCTTATTCTTCTTGAAACATTAACTCTGTTTCTCTCTCCACAGATGCTGCCAGACCTGCTGAGTTTTTCCAGCAGTTTTGTTTTTTTACATGTGGCCCCATGCCCCCTTCTCCAATCTGTTTTTGAAGGTGGGCCGAGATGCCTTTTTGAGACAAGGTCTGATATCAGTATAAAAAGAACCAGATTCTATCAGGAAGTACATAAAGTCCAAGTTCATTTCAATCATGTTAGCCAACAAAAGAAGAAAGTATCAGACCTTTTCAAAGGAGATAAAATCAAATCGCAACGAGTGGCACAGTGGTTAGCACTGCTGCCTCACAGCGCCAGGGACCCGAGTTTGATTCCAGGCTTGAGTTTCTGTCTGTGTGGAGTTTTCCCATTCTCCCCATGTCTGCATGGATTTCCTCTGGGTGCTCCGGTTTCCTCCCACACTCTAAAGATGTGCAGGTTAGGTGAGTTGTCCCATGCTAGATTGCCCTTTAGTGTCCAAAGATGAGTAGGTTAGGCAAATTGGCCATGGTAAATGTGTGGGGTTACAAGGATAGGGCGGTGATGGGAGGGCCTAGGTGGGATGCTCTTTCAGAGAGTCGATGCAGACTCGATGGGCTGAGTGGCCTCTTCCTGCACTGTAGGGATTTTATAGTTCTATGCCAACTGAAACGCAGTTGTTTTATTTTACAAGCAGACATCAATGTTCAGAATGACCGCTAAAATCAAATCTCACCTTGATCCAACAAGACGACAGAACCCTTGAGAACAAGAAAAATATACACCACGCTGTTTTTATTACTCAACCTCTCCTGTTTGGCCTGCTGTTTGCGACCAGCTCTGGGTTTGCTCTAACTGTGGCTTTCCTTGTGGGGCCCAGCTTCCTCTGCTGCCGAGGTCTTCTACTTTCTCTGAGTATTCACAGGAAGTGGAAGGCTGAGGTCATCCACACCTCCCCCAATTCAAGGATTCACCAGGTGTCCTGTCAATCGTAACCAATGACCCGTTCTCCCACAAGACTATTGTCAACAAATACCTCATTGCTGAGCTCCTCTCAATAGTCGTGAAGACTCACCAAGTTCTCTAAAACCCTCTGCTTTGCGTATCTCTTCTGAATCTTGAACTTGGTTCCCACCTCCAGCTGTTCTGTGAACTTAACCCATTGAGAGTGACATTTAACTCAATTTTTAACAAAATTAACACCACAGGACCCTTCCCCCTATATATATATATCTTGAGACACTAAGAGGCAATTTAGCATGGCCAATCCACCTAACCTACACATTTTTTAGAGTGTGGGCGGAAACTGGAGCACCCGGAGGAAACCCACGCAGACTCGGGGAGAACATACAGACTCCACACAGAGAGTCACCCGAGGCTGGAATTGAACCTGGGTCCCTGGCGCTGTGAGGCAGCAGTGCTAACCACTGTGCCACCCACTTCAGAGCCTCTCTCAAGTAGTTCACAGTGGCACAAACCCTTATCACACGACTTGTGCTGTAGAACACAAATGTCCATCTAAACGGAACCATTTCAGTGTTCTAACTCTTTCTATTCACATTCCATATTGAAACCAGAGCTAACTGGTTGTTGATTCCATTGTCCTGTTGCAGGTCATCGTGCTTTATAGATCCCGTTCTATGAATAAGAATGGAGAAGGGAAAGCTGTATGTGGGAGATGATTAGACGGCCGCAGAGATTTCTTTGCAGCAAAGAATCTATTGCCCCACCCACCATGTTCCATCTAAAATGAGACATTCTGAATCATAGGAAAATGTGAAATTTAGTTCAATTCAAATTGGCTGGTTTGCTCTTCAAGAACCAAAGGCCAGAATTTTCCACTATGGATTAGGCGGGTGTGGGGGTGTAGCGTGATACTGGAAGGGATGAGATTCCCTCTGGGTTCCTGCATGCCCCGCCCACACAGCGATTTTACGCCGGGGTGGGCAAGGTCTCGGACGTGAAGCCCACCCTTGCCTCAACTGATGCACTTCAGTGGCCAATTAGTGGCCGCTTAAAGGGCCATTTCCCACCCAGCCTCAGCTTTTAGACTGGCAGGGGGATTGAACTTTCGTGGGGGAGTCCTGAAATACAAGTAAGTTACATCGTGTGTGGGAAGGGGGGTGGGGGGACAGAGTGCCTCCAGAAGCCCCCTTCTTAAATCAGACATGTCTCCCCCCACCCCCATTTAAGATCCGGTGGTCTCCAGACATCCCTCCCCTCCAAGACTCTGATAGCCCCCACTGGTGACTGCAAGGTTTCCCCCCTCTGCCCTGGAATCCCTTGAACTTACTTGGGCCTCCAGAACCTGACTTTGGTCTCCAATGTCCTGCTGGACTTTCTCTTCTGTCCACTGCGGCACTGTTGCTGCAGGGACTGGAGAGCTGCCGGCCAATCAGATTGCCTCATGTAAGGGGGTGTAAGTCCCGCCTGCAGCCAATCAATGTTCACTGAATCATGGTTTGGCTGGGTGGCAGACAGTGCTGGCGGGGACGTGTTCCCTGCTGACTCTTCAGGTGGCGGGAGACAAGATCTGACCATCTGAAGCATTCAGGACATAGTGACAAGTGTCGTGTGAATAGGAAAACCTCCTAGTGTAACTTTGGAGAACAATTTTCTGACTGTGGAGCTGGATATAGTGAGAACGGTACCCTCTGTCTCTGGCTATGTGCGACTGAGGGAGTTTGATGATCAGAGACATTTACTGTTCCTTACTGACGTTTCTCATCCCAGTGACTCCAATCAAATTACCAAAAGAACAGACAACTCTGATATTCAGAATATAAAATGTATCCCATTTTTTTGCTGAGGAATAATGTATATAATCCACTAAAAACCTTTCTCTCTCAATTCATAAGAAAGAGGCTTCAAAGATAAAACCTGGTAGAAAATTGGTCTATATAAGCACTGCTGCGTGTAAACAGTTTAAAGAGGATAGGGAGAATTGTGGATGTAGTGTACTGTCAGCATTGCTATGGCGATGGCATATGGCTATGAAGAGGATGCAGTTGGTGATCGAGAATATTGGAAGGTTTTCTGTTCAGCACTTGTGGTATTAAATGTCTTCTGCAGCTTGCGAGTTACGTGTTGTCCTTTTTCTCCCTCAATTATTTCCTCAACCTCTCATTTTGCCGCTTCCTCAGAACAAGCCCTGTGCCCAGTCATGCCAGCTGGAATCCAATCTGTCCCTCCAGGTCCCTGCTAATTAAGCCACTGAGGGGGTTGGTAAGAGCAACCCCGGGCAACAATCTCCAAAGTGCGCCGGCTGATTTCAACTATTGGGCTGTCGGCAGCGCCAGCGGGGGTCCCTGGTACATTTTGAGGGTATGGCCCCCGTTACTATGCACTATAACTGGGTGCCCCCAGAGGCTCACACAACTAACAGGAAAATATGCCTCGAGGGAGGAGGAATCTGGACTGGCTGCTGGTGCTTATTCTTGCGGATCCCTGAGATTCACTCCTGGTGTGGAGGTGCCACAGTGGCACAGTGGTTAGCACTGCTGCCTCACAGTGCCAGGGACCTCGGTTCGATTCCCAGCTTGGGTCACTGTCTGTGCGAAGTTTGCACGTTCTGCCCGTGTCTGCGTGGGTTTCCTCCGGGTGCTCCGGTTTCCTCCCACAGTCCAAAGATGTGTGGGTTAGTTTGATTGGCCATGCTAAATTCCCTCTCAGTGCCAGGGAGGTTAGCAGGGTAAACAGGTGGTGCATGGGGATAGGGCCTGGGTGGGATTGTTGTTGGTGCAGGCTCGGTGGGTTGAATGGCCTCCTTCTGCAGTGTAGGGGTTCTATGATTCTTCCCGAATCTTCACATATAGCCCAGAATTCTCCGACCGTTCATGTCCCACCATCGCGGATAGCGAGGATGGAGAATTTGGCGCTCAGCCAAATCTCCGTTCACTGCAGCAGGACTGGAGAACCCCACTGGCGTGAACGGCCAGAGAATACCGCCATAATTTCAGCAACTGACTTCTCAGGCCTATTCTGGCCATATTATTGAGGAGAAGCCCCATGGCTGACGCTTTGCCCAGCTGACCTAATAGAGGTGTATAAAATTATGAAAGGCATAGATACGGTGAACGGTGGGAAGCTTTTTCCCAGGTCAGTGGTGACGTTCACGAGGGGTCATAGGTTCAAGGTGAGGGGGGTGAGGTTAAACACGGATATCAGAAGGACGTATTTTACACGGAGGGTGGTGGGGGCCTGGAATGCGCTGCCGGGCAAGGTGGTGGAGGCGGACACACTGGGAACGTTTAAGACTTATCTAGATAGCCACATGAACGGAGTGGGAATGGAGGGATACAAAAGGATGGTCTAGTTTGGACCAGGGAGCGGCGTGGGCTTGGAGGGCCGAAGGGCCTGTTCCTGTGCTGTATTGTTCTTTGTTCTTTGACTGTTAACAAGGCCTTGTGGTCCCATGTGAGTTTAGAAGAATGAGAAGTGATCTTACTCAAACATATAAGATCCTGAGGGGATTTGACAGGGTGGATGCTGAAAGGATGTTCTCCCTTGTGGGAGAGACTATAACCATGGGACACAGTTTAAATATAAGAGATTGCTCAGTTAAGCGGAGATGAGAAGAAATCCTTTTGCTCAGAGGGTTGTTAGTCTGGGGAATTCTCTTCCCCAGAAATCAGTGGAGGCTGGGTCATTAAATATTTTTAAGGCAGTTAGGTTCTTGATTGACAAGGGAGTCAAAGGGAGAAGACAGGAAAGTGGAGTTGAGGCCACAATCAGAACAGTCATGATTGTGCTGAATGGCGGGGCAGCCTCAAGGGGCCGAATGGCCTATTCCAGCTCTAAATTTGTATGTATGAATCAGGTGTGACTGCAGGTACAACATCATTAGGTCTATGGTCTAGTATCACATGTACAACAAGCCACGCAAATGTTTGACATTTACTTTAACAACATTATTAATTATGCGAATCATCAACAAATGTTCCAACGCTCCCCAAACGTATAACTGAGATGGAGCTTCATCTTTCTACACAGGAACTGCAGTTGGTCTGTTGACATTGCTGAGTTTGCATGGCCTTTTGACTCCTTAAAAAGAAGTTCATGTATTTGAGTGAAATCTCTGACCTGAATGGCAGCGCTTCTCCCACACATCCCACCCACCCCCACTCACACCTCCCCCCACCCCAACCCTCAACCTTTTTCAGTTCACAAAAGTCGCCTCATATTTTGCCTCTTCTCTCTGACTCAGACTGAATTGGAACATAACTTCAATACAAAACCGGTGGCAGAGATTTGGAACTCTCTTCCATGAATGACAATTGATTTTAGGTCAATTATTAATGTTAAGTCTAAGGTTGCTAACGTTGATTAGTTAACAAAAATCAAAGGGGTGCGGAGCAAAGGAGTTAGGCCGCAAATCAGCCAAGAATCCACTGAATGTTGGAACAGGCTTGAGCGACTAAATGCCCGACTCTTGTTTCTATGTTCCTATATTCCTTATTTAAACAGGATACGGCAGCCACCACAGGCATCACCCCAATCCCATTGAGCTGTCACACACTGTAACTCACTCCATTCTCCCAAAGCCTCGGTCTCAGTCACACCTGTTCTGATCATAAAACCTTCTACACCAGCGTTTCTGAGGTCTCATCCATTTTTGCTCAACCAAGTAAACCCCCCTTAACCCAGAAACGTGGCTGACGGGGCCCCTCCACCCTGTCTGCCACATCTTCTGTCATTACCCCTTCCCCTCCCTCCTAGAACCATAATAGGATTCCCCTAATCCTCACCTTCCACACAACCAGTCTCCGGATTCAACAGATCACTTTCCACCACCAAGGATACCTCCTCCTCCCCTCCCATTTCAGCATCTGAGTGCACCAGGCTATCATAGGGTGATATCACAGCATCTCCATCATTCCCAAAACCCAGTCCCCTGCCCACCCCAGCTTTCCCTGTAAAAGCAGGAGATTGTAATACCTGCTGTTTCAGCTCCTCTCTCCCTCAATGTCCAAAGGCCCCAAACACTCGTGAGGCAGTGATTCAAGTGCACTTCTTTCAATGTCAATGTGAATTCCACAACACCGCCTCCCATCCATTGACTCTGTCTACACTTCCCGCTGCCTCGGTAAAGCAGCCAGCATAATTAAGGACGCCACGCACCCCGGACATTCTCTCTTCCACCTTCTTCCATCGGGAAAAAGATACTAAAGTCTGAGGTCACCTACCAACCGAATCAAGAACAGCTTCTTCCTTGCTGCTGTCAGACTTTCGAATGGACTTACCTTGCATTAAGTTGACCTTTCTTTACATCCTAGCTATGACTGTAACACTACATTCTGCACTCTCTCCTTTCCTTCTCTGTGAACGGTATGCTTTGTCTGTATAGCGCACAAGAAACATTACTTTTCATCATATGTTAATACGTGTGATGATAATAAATCAAATCAAATCACTGGCGAGACCAAACGCACATGGCCTAGTGGTATTATCACTAGACTATTAATCCAAAAACTCAGCAAATGCTCTGGGAACCTGGGTTCGAATCCCAGATTAGATTTCCAGCATCCTCAGTATTTTGTTTTTGTAAAGTGTTGAAATGTCAGGTGGTGAATAATGGTGTTTTAAACTGTCCATTTACTTCCAAGATGAATGAGAGTTGGGTCTCAAGGATAGCTAATCAGTAATTCCACCTGGAAACATGTGATTCATGAGTTGGGCTTTGAGAGGGAAAGTGTCTCCAAGATGTCCCTGGAATTCACAGAAAAGTTAGTCTGCTGAGATCTGGGAGAGAGCAACCATTGGCAGCAAGATACGATGGTTCACCATACAAGAATGTGGGTGGGAGCTTGCACTCAGATCAAAAAGACTATTCATGAGGAGGCTGGAAGATTTGCCTAGCTTTTGTTACAGGAAGAATCTCTTAGAGGAAAGGATCATTGTAAAAGACAGGTCTGAAATAAAACATTCTCAGGCTGAGAAAGGAAAAGAACAGAATTAAGCCCTCAGGAGCTAAGAATCATGGAATCATATAATCCCTACAGTACAGAAGGAGGCCATTCGGCCCATCAAGTTTGTACCAACAACAATCCCACCCAGGCCCTATTCCTGCAACCCCACATATTTACTCCTCTAATCCCCCGAACATTAGGGTCAATTTAGCATGGCCTATCAACCTAACCCGCACACCTTTGGACTGTGGGAGGAAACTAGATCACCCGGAGGAAACCCACGCAGACAGAGGCTGTGCAAACTCCACACAGACAGTGGCCAGAATTGAACCTGGGTCCCTGGTGCTGTGAGGCAGCAATGCTAGCCACTGTGCAATGGTGCCGCCCTTAGACCTTTCTGGCAGAATTGAATGTCTACTTAAAGGACAGTGTAAAGTATATCTGTGAAGTGTATTTTCAGTTGTGCTGAAGGGAGGATGTCCTATTTTGTGGTTTACAATATAAACTAACAAAAAAATGTCGAGTCAATAGTGCTTTTAGCTTTTTGTTATAGTAAAAGTCTTAAAATGTGAAATCTCATCAGGTCATCCTTTCAGCTAGTAACTGGAAGTTCAAGTTCCTTTTAAAAGTTATCAATCTCTATGGAGATCATAACACCTGTCTAAGCTCATTTGTTGCCAAAACCTGCATTCAACTCTTTGTTACTCAACTGTTCCAATGCAATCTTGGCTGGTCACCCACAACCTACCCTCAGTAAAGCTACTTTTGCTGTCAGCACCAAGTTCCATTCCTCTATCGCCCCTTTGCGAGCTGACCCACAATGGCTCCTGGTCAAACAATGTCCCGATTTTCAAATGCTCATCCTTGTTTTCAAATCCCTCCACCACCAGACCCCTTCCTAACGCTGTAATCTCTTTCAGAGTCCCACAGTCATCCAGACATCTGCACTTACGTAACTGAGTACCCCTGGTTTTACTTGTTCCAATATTGGTGGCTACACCTTCACTTACCCAAGCCCTAAGCCTGAGATACTCTCCCTACACCTCCCTGCCTCTCCACCACACTTTTCTCCCTTAAGATACTCCTTAAAAAAAAATATATCTCTGAGACCAAGCCTTTGGCCGTCTGATCGAATTTCACCTTTCATGGTTCTTGAGCTCCTTCTGACAGCAGAAATTGCCATGCTAATGGATCAGTATTCACGCTCACAGGGTAGAGATTGCAAAGAAAATGCTTCACTCATAGCCTGTTTGTAACCTGGGACAAAATAAGGGGCAGTGCAGTGGCACAATGGTTATCACTGCTGCCTCACAGCGCCAGGGACCCGGATTCGTTCCTGGCTTGGGTCACTGTCTGTGTGGCGTTTGCACGTTCTCCCCGTGTCTGCGTGGGTTTGCTCCCACAGTCCAAAAATGTGCGGGTTAGGTTGATTGGCCATGCTAAATTTCTCTTTAGTGCTAGGGGGATGTCAGGGGGATTAGCCGGGGAAATATGTGGGGTTACGGGAATTGGGTCTGGGTGGGATTGTTGTTGGTGCAGGCTCGATGGGCCAAATGGCCTCCTTCTGCACTGTAGGGATTCTATGATTGTATGACACTGAAACACTGAATCCTCGTTCTCTGGACTGCAGATGGCGCTATGTTTGTGCTGTTCCATACACACAGTGGATTGTGCTTTGTGGAGATGTAAATGTTATTCTGTCTGATATTGTTAAATAACATAGGACATACGACACAGAAACAGGCCATTCGGCCCAACCTGTTGATGCTAGTGTTTTTGCTCCACTTGAGCCATTCCCTTCACCCCCAAATGCTTGTCCATTTTTCCCTTAAATGCATCAACCACTCCCTGTGATAGCGAATTCCACACTCTCACCACTCTTTTCCCTTCTGAATTCCCTACTGAGTTTTTAAAAATTCATCATGGGACATGGACATCACTGGCTGGTCAACATTTATTGCCCATCCATACTTGCCCTAAGAGGGCAGTTGAGAGTCAACCACATTGCTGTGGCTCTGAGGTCACATGTAGGTCAGACCAGGTAAGGACAGCAGATTTCCTTCCCTAAAGGGCATTAGTGAACCAGATGGGTTTTTCTAACAATTGACAATGGTTTTATGGTCATCATTAGATCGTTAATTCCAGATTTTAAAAAAAATTGAATTCAAATTCTGCCATGGCAGAATTTGAACTTGGGTCCCCAGAGCATTAGCTGAGTTTCTGTCTTAATAGTCTAGTGATAATACCACTAGGCCATCGCCTCCCCGATTGGTGACTGGGTTTCTTGGTGACTATCCTACACTGATGGTCTCTGGTTATGCTGGTTATGGGTGGCAGAGTGGTTAGCACTGCTCTCTCACAGCTCTAGGACCCTGGGTTCAATTCCTGGCCTCGGGTCACTGTCTGTGCGGAGTCTGCACGTTCTCCCCGTGTCTGCGTGGGTTTCCTCCGAGTGCTCCGGCTTCCTCCCTCAGTCCGAAAGACGTGCTGGTTAGGTTGATTGTCCATGCTAAATTGCCTCTTTGTGTCAGGGGGATTAGAAGGGTGAATATGTGGGACTATGGCGATAGGGCCTGGGTGGGGATTGTTGTCAGTGCAGGTTTGTTGGGCTGAATGGCCTCCTTCTGCACTGTAGGGATTCTATGATTTACCCCACAGGAGGAAGCATACTCTCTGCATTTACTCCATCAAAAGCTTCCATATTTTTAAATATTTCCATTAGGACTCCTGTCAGCTGTCTTTTCTCAATAGAGAAGAGATCCCACTTTTCCCCCGACACATACCCACGCATTTCCGGTAATCTTCCTTGTAAACCTTCTCAGCACCCTCACCGGTGCCTCTATATCCTTTTGATAATTTGACAATTAGAGCTACTTGCAAGGTTCGATACAGATTTAGCGTCACTTATCTACTTGTCAATTCTATCCTTCCAAAAATGAAATTGGATTCTTGGTTTACTTACCTTATGGCCTCGCTCATCTTTAGTAATTGTTGTATTTGTACACTTGTTACTCTATCCCATCTAGATTTGCACCTTTCAAGTAAAAAATGACATTGCTATTCTTCCTACCAAAATGTGCTACCTCACATTTATCTGTGTTGAACGTAATTAGTCAATTATTTTCCATTATGCAAATATATTCATGTCATAGAATCATAGAATTGCTACAATGAAGAAGGAGGCTATTCGGCCCATCGAGTCTGCACCGATTCTCTGATAGAGTAACTTACCCAGGCCTGCTCCCCCACCCTATCCACGTAACCCTTGACCATGGCTAATCCCGCTAACCTACAGATTTTTGGACACTAAGGGGCAATTTAACATGGCCGATCTACCTAACCTGTACATCCTTGGGATGTGGGAGGAAACTGGAGCATCCGGAGGGAACCCACGCAGACATGGGGAGAATGCGCAAACTCCACTCCAGACAGTGACTCAAGGCTGGAATTAAACCCGGGTCCCTGATGCTGTGAGGCAGCAGTGCTAACCGCTGCGTCACCATGCTGCCCTGTAGTTTGTTGCAGTCCTCCTCTGTATTTGATTAACCTGTCCAATGTGGTATCATCTGCAAATTTAGAAATTGTGCTCTTGATTCCAAAGCCTGAATTTGCTGTGAGCAGCAGTGATCCTTGTCGAACATGACTTCCCACCTTCTGCCACTCTGCATAAATACGTTTCACTCCCACTCTCTACATTCTGTCTTGAAGTCAGTCAGCAATCCATTCTGCCACTTGTCCCCTGACTTTGCATTCTCTCGCCTGTTATGATCCTTGGCCAGATCCCAAGTTGTTGGTGAGATCTAGTTTGGGACCAATGATGTTTTGTTTAAAGTAAACAACGTGTGAGATTCAACACACTTACCCAGTGAATAAAGCCTCAAGATTCCACGAGTTTCAAACAAATAAAAATAAACAAGTTCAGAAAGATAAAATAATTTACAATCTCTATCTTACAATTTAACATTCAGGGTAAGTGTGTGGTACATGTGAATTAACAGGCGCAAACTCACCTAATAAATTAAAAATACGACCAAAACACATTCCATGGGTTTCTCAATAATCCACCCAGACATTAGTTACATTGCGAGCCAACCAACCTCACTGAAATACTGTCCTTCACATGAAGGTTTCTAAACTTTACCTTTGAAGATTTCACCTCAGAATTCTTTCCAAAATTTGCTCCCACTCAGATGGTTTTGGTTGATGGTCCACTTCACAAGGTTTCTGTCTCACCTTCCGAGATTCCGTTCCCCTGGATTCCAGAGTACTTTCAAGGATCACCTCACAAGCATATTTTCAGCAATTTGGCCATTCCAAGCAGAACACCACTGTTCCAAAGGGGCGCCTTTGTCCCAGAGGCCCGCAGTACAAATCTCCAGCTTCCTTCTCGGATCTTCAGGGATTCTCTAACACCTACTTCAAGTCTCAGGGCTTCTCCTGAGCCCGGTTCACTTACAGTCTGCTTTCTGTAGCTCTTTCTTTGATTGGAGACTGGTTCTCTTTTTCTTCATTTAAATGAACACTTGAAACGCCATAGCACACAAGACTACAGACCAAGTGCTGGAAAATGGTGGTACAGTGGTTAGCACTGCTGCCTCACAGTGCCAGGGATCTGTGATTGTCTGTGTGGAGTTTGCACATTCTCCCCGTGTCTGCGCGGGTTTTCTCCAGGTGCTTCGGTTTCCTCCCACACTCCAAAGATGTGCAGGTTAGGTACATTGGCCATGCTAAATTGTCCCTTAATATCAGGGGGATTATCAAGGTAAATATGGGGGGGGTGGAATTACGGGGATAGGGCCTGGGTGGAATTGTTGTCGGTGTAGACTCAATGGGCCGAATGGCCTCCTTCTACACTGTAAGGATTCTATGATTCTATGAATAGATAGGTGCTTGATGGCCGGTGCAGACACGATGGACCTGTTCTGTGCTGTACAGCTTTATGACTCAATGACTTAACTCAACAGTTGGTGCAGTTCAGCATCCTCACTTTGTTTGGGCTGGCGTCTGGGCGAAAAAGGCGTCTGTATATACTTGGGTCAGATGACCAGATACGGAGCACCATAAAAAGCGAATGATCCAGAGAGTGACCAGGGAGGGGGAAGGAGCGGAGATCTCATGAAATGTTCTAGGGATAATGGACCTGTTCCTATTTCTTGTCCCTGCCTCTAGGACACTTCTTGGGATCTCTCCCTGTCCCCATACCTTGTCCATTACCCCTAGAACATTTCATGGGATCTCCGTTCCTTTCCCCTCCCTGGTTCGTTCGCTTTCTATGGTGCTCCGTATCTGGTCACCTGACCCACGTATATACAGCTGCCTTCTTTTTCGCCCAGACGCCGACCCAAACTAAGTGAGGATGCTGAACTGCACGTGTACAGCCGTTCCCAGCCTGCGCATAGGCAGGAGGTCCAACCACTGTGGCAACTTGGAGTCCTTGACCTCTGTTCCCAGCTAGCAGGTAAGGAAAAGTTTCATAACAGATGTTATTCACTACTCTACAATGGGGGACCTATTACAGAGCTTTAGAAAGTCCATATAAATTACATCCATTGTGTCACTGTTACAGAGGTGCTAAATCACCACTGCTGGTTAGAGACAGCTTCATTTAGTTTGGTTGCTTTATTAGTGTAACACTGAAATTAAGTTACTGTGAAAATCCCCTAGTCACCACACTCCAGCACCTGTGTGGGTACACTGAGGGAGAATTTAGCATGGCCAGTGCACCTAACCAGCACGTCTTTTGGACTGTGGGAGGAAACTGGAGCACCTGGAGGAAACCCAAGCAGACACGGGGAGAATGTGCAGACTCCGCACAGACACTGACCCAAACCGGGAATCGAACCCAGGTTCCTGGTGCTGTGAGGCAGCAGTGCTAACCACTGTGCCATCGTGCCACCCTTGGAGCAGTGGGAGGAAATCTTTTGTACAACTTCCCCTGCTGTGACACTGTGAAGAGACAGTGACCGGCAGCAGCCCAGCTCTCTCACTGGCAGCGTGGGGTAAGAAGGAGCAGAAATTCTCTGCACTGGCAATTCTTTCCAACACAAAGAAATTTCTATCGTCCTTGAGTTGGAACTGGCAACTTTCAATCGCTTTCTCCCTGGCAGCAGAATCAGTTGCAAACACATCCATTGAGCTTGTTTATCTAGGGGAGTAAGGAGTAAGGTAAGGGAGTGGGAAGAAGATCCAATTAAGTGCTTCATATTGCCGTTCCTGCATATTACTGGCACCTATGGTTGATCTAAGAACTGGTAACTAGGAACAGATGATCTTCACGAAGGCCAGTGAATAAAAACCTATCCCGTGGCAGTCGCCACCATCCATTCTAATGGGAAATAGTCCATTTCTTTTCTTATGAGATCAAAAGCTCCCACTGTGAAACTGTGATAATCTGCTATGGTTAGTTGAGTATAAGGACACTGAGAGGATGCTTTCAATGGCACAACCTCTTCACAAATGTTGTCATGTTTCAAGGCAAGTTAGAATCATAGAATAGAAAAGAGTACAGCACAGACAGAGACCATCTGGCCCGTTGAGTCTGTACTGGCCCTTTCACTGACCAGTGCAATAATCCCATTCCCTGGTTTTTGCTGCTTCAATTTATTTTCCCTCCTGCAAGTATTTTGAAAGCTCCGATTAAATCTCTGTTTCCAACATTCTATCAGGCAGTGCATTCCAGATCCTCACCACTAGTTATCAGGTTTTTCCTAATGACACCTCCTGCTTCTTTTACCAAACACCTTTTATACGACAATAATCTCTCCCTCAATGTCAACAAAACAAAGGAGACTGTCGACTTCAGGAAGCGTAGTGGAGAACATGCCCCTGTCTACATCAATGGGGACGAAGTAGAAAGGGTCGAGAGCTTCAAGATTTTAGGCATCCAGATCACCAACAACCTGTCCTGGTTCCTCCATGCTGACACTATAGCTAAGAAAGCCCACCAACGCCTCTACTTTCTCAGGAGACTAAGGAAATTTGTCATGTCAGCTACTTCTCTCACCAACTTTTACAGATGCACCATAGAAAGCATTCTTTCTGGTTGTATCACAGCTTGGTATGGCTCCTGCTTTGCCCAAGACCGCAAGGAACTACAAAAGGTCATAAATGTAGCCCAATCCATTTCGCAAACCAGCCTCATATCCATTGACTCTGTCTACACTTCCCGCTACCTCGGGAAGGCAGCCAGCATAATTAAGGACCCCACGCACCCTGGACATTCTCTCTTCCACCTTCTTCCGTCGGGAAAAAGATACAAAAGTCTGAGGTCACATACCAACCGACTCGAGAACAGCTTCTTTCCTGCTGCTGTCAGACTTTTGAATGGACCTACCTTTCATTAAGTTGATCTTTCTCTACATCCTAGCTGTGATTGTAACACTACATTCTGCACTCTCTCGTTTCCTTCTCTATGAATGGTATGCTTTGTATAGCGCGCAAGAAACAATACTTTTCACTGTATACTAATACATGTGACAATAATAAATCAAATCAAATCAAATATTAAATCTTGTCCACTTGTTTCCACTCTGCTGTCATTAGAAAGTTTCCCTAATTGAAACTCTACGATTTTAAATGCTATCTAATTCCCACTTCGCCTCCTCTGCTCAAGGGAGAACAAGTCCCGCTTCTTCAGTCCATCCACATAAAATTTAAAGTTTATTTATTAGTGTCACAAGTTAACATTAACACTGCAATGAAGTTACTGTGAAAATCCCCTAGTCGACATACTCCGGCGCCTGTTCAGGTACACTGAGGGAGAATTTAGTATGGCCAATGCACCTAACCAGCACATATTTGGACTGTGGGAGGAAACCGGAGCACCCGGAGGAAACCCACGCAGACACAGGGAGAACGGGCAAACTCCACACAGTCACCCAAGGCTGGAATCGAACCTGGGTCCCTGGCGCTGTGAGGCAGCAGTGCCAACCACTGTGCTACCACTCGGGCACTCGAGTAGGCAGCGGTGGACCTTCCTGAGGATCGAGGGCCCTGGGGACAGAAGTCCCACCTACCTAGAGGTATTAGCCAATCGGAGGCCAGCGCCACTGGGAAGGCCTTGGCTGCTGCCAAAATGGTAGCCATCACAGACCCAGGTTCCACGAGTGACCCAGGCCACAGGTAAGTAACGGCAGGAAGGGTTTTGCAGGGTGGGGGTTGTGGGAGAGGGGTATGAGGGCAGCAAGATCGGAGGGGGCAGGGGGGTGTGGGGTGGTTCGAAGCCAACAGCCTCCTTCCCGAGGTCAGGTCCCTCAATCAGGCACTGAGGGCCTTTGAATGAGGAACTTGCTTTGGGAGACCACAAGCAGGCCGCATGCACACCTCTGCCTATAATGCACACCACAGGTCATTAATACCAGTAGCAGGATGAGGCCCTTAAGCTGTTATCAGTTGTCTCCTTAAAGGCCTCAATCGGCAGCTGGGGGCGGGAAGTGGGGGGTGGGTGTCCAACCATGGGCCTTCCTGCCTCTGACTTAATACTGGCAATGGTGGGAAGGCAGGGATGTTCAGAGACACCATCCTGTCTAATTAAATGCCGTTCCGGTCACCAAACTCACCACACGAGAAAATTTCTACCCACAGTATTTTTGCCACAGTGTAAACCCTGGATTTACTCTCATGCAACGACGTGGACAATATATTGTGGCAGGAACCGGGCAAAAGCAAGGCTGCCCTCCTGCCCGTGGAAACTCACTAGGGCACAATTATCAGGATTTCACCTCTGGACAGAAACGGCCTCGATCGACTCTGTGCAAAAACTATTTGAAACGCTTTCAAAACATCTGTGCCACGATTTCTCACCAGGTAAGAATCTAAGCTGTACCGCAGAATCCACCCATCTTTAAACAGGATAATCCACTTTAAAAATAGGAGCCAAACAAAGTGAGGAATTACAGAACAGGGAGAAAAATTGGATCGCGATTTGGAAGCACTTACACTTCAGTGGTTTCTGGGAAGGGAAATGCTTGGTGCTCAGCCAGTTACACAGGTTGCCAACTGAGTCGAGATCCCTTCAATACACACTGCCAACTCTTAAAGCAATATCGCTACTGTGATTTTGTACGGACTGTGATGATATTGATGGCATGTTAGCAACGTGGTAGTTATTGTGTCTATTATAACACTTGTGGCCACTGCCTCTGAGCTCCAGGGGATCTTAGAATCAGACAGTACCGAAGAGGCCCTTTGGCCCATCGAGTCTGCATCGGCAAAACTTCACTAAATCCTCACTAATCCCACTTTCCAGCATTGTCCCATAGCCTTGAATGTTGTGACATTTCGAGTGCCTGTCCACATACTTTGTAAAGGTTGTGAGGTTTCCCGCCTCTACTACCCTCCCAGGCAGCGCATTCCAGATTCCCAACCTCCTCTGGGTGAAAGATTTTTCCCCAAATCCCCTCTAGATCTCCTGCCTCTCACACTAAAATGATGCTCTCTCATTACTGACCCTTCAACTAAGGGGAACAGCTGCGTCTTATCCACCCTGTCCACAATTTTATACACCTCAGTCAGGTCCCCCTTCAGCCTTCTCTGTTCTGAAGAGACAACCTGAGCCTATCCAGTCTCTCTTCATAGCTCAAATGCTCCATTCCAGGCAACATCCTGGTCAATCTCCTCTACACCTTCTCCAATGCAATCATGTCCTTCCAGAGGTGACCAGAATTGTACACAATGCTCCAGCAGTGACCTAACCAAGGTTTGTACAACTCCAACATAACCTCCCTGCTCTTATAATTCATGCCACTGCTCACTGATAAGGGCAAGTGTCCCGTATGTCTTCCTAACTACCCTATCAACCTGTCTTGCTGCCTTCAGGGATTTGTGGACAAGCACCCCCAGATCCCTCTGATATTCTGGGCTTCCTAGTGTCCTGCCATTCACTGAGTACTCTCTTGTCTTGTTACTCCTTCCAAAGTGCATCACCTCATACTTTTCAGGGTTAAATTCTATCTGCCACTGATCTGCCCATCTGACCAACTCGTTCATATCTTCTTGCAACCCAAGACCTTCTTTCTCACTATTAACCACCTTAACAATCTTCATGTCATCTACAAACTTATTTATCACCCCCCCCCCCCATATATATATATCACAAACAATAAGGAACTCAGAACCGATTCCTTTGGTACTCAACCGGACACCCACCTCCAGTCACACAAACAGCCTTCTACCGCCACCCTCTGTCTCCTAACACTAAGCCAATTTTGGGTCTGACTTGCCAAGTTACCCAAGATTCCATGTGATTTGACCTTCTTTATCAGTCTCCCATGCTTGACCTTGCCAAAAGTTTTGCTGCAATCCATATAAACTACATCAACTGCAGTACCCACATCTACAAACCTGGTCACAGAATCATAGAATTCTACAGTGCAGAAGGAGACCATTTGGCCCATTGAGTGCACCGACCACAATCCCACCTAGGCCCTATCCCCATAACCCCATGCATTTACCCTAGCTCATCCCCCTGACACGAAGGGGCAATTTAGCATCGCCAATTCACCGAACCCGCACATCTTTGGACTGTGGGAGGAAACCAGAGCATCTGGAGAAAACCCATGCAGACATGGGGAGAATGTGCAAACTCCGGACAGACGGTGACCCAAGCCAGGAATTGAACCCGAGTCCCTGGCGCCGTGAGGCAGCAGTGCTAACCACTGTGCCACCTCCTTGAAAAATGTGATCAAATTTGTTAGGCATGACCTCTCTCTGACAAAGCCATGCTGACGATCCCTGATCAAACCTGGCCTCTCCTAGTGGAGATTAATTCTCTCCTTCAGAACAGTTTCCCTGCCATTGATGTGAGATTCATTGGTCTGAAATTCCCTGGTTTATCTCTACAATCCTTCTTGAAAAGTGAAATCATATTAACTGTCCTCCAATCCTCTGGCATCTCCCCTGTGGCCAGAGAAGAATTAAAAGTTTGGGTTAGATCCCCTGTGATTTCCTCCCTTGCCTCCCACAGCAGCCTGGGATATAACTCATCCGGTCCTGGGGATTTGTCCATTTTTAAGACCACCAAAACCTCCAATACCCCCTCACTCCCTATGTCTAAATATTCAAGAACAGTGAGGCCTAATGGTGATTAGGCCCATATTTTCAATCTGGAAAATCCCGGGTTCGGCCATTTCCCAATGTCTTAACCCCGCCCCCTGTCTGGCAGTGCCCGCCCACACTATTTTCATGGTCAGATGGCAGGGACTGTCTGGCAAAGCAGGTCAAAGGCCGGAATAGAAGCAGAAGGACGCTAAAGTTAGGGAAGGTTATTAGGTCATTGGCCCAGTTCTATAAATGACTGTTAGGCACCCAATCCCTCACCCTCTCATATTCCTTGTGCCCCCTCTGTACTCCAGCCCCCATGCCCCCCCATCCAGTATCCACTATGGACTGAACTTATGAGCCTTAAATAACATTGGGAGGTCTTTGAGATGCTCACAAAACAGCCAAATAAACAAAGTCATTTGAAAACCTCTTCAAAATATTTTAATCCTTTTAGGACCTCATAAAATTGTTAATCAATCACAAAGCTCTTAGTGCCCTTGGGAGCTGTATCGGCAACCCCTGCTGCACTGAAGCCTTTGACGGGGTTTGGATCTTTGCCAAGCTTTTGCAATAGGTTTCCAAAGCACAACTGTGTCAACAAAGATTCTAGAGCTGAACACATTGAAGTATTTTGGAGCAGTGGAGCAGAAAACCATATGTTGCAGTGCTTCAAAGGCTTAGCAGATGATTGGACTGTCATACAAATGAACTATTAAATTACAAGGGAAAATTGACACATTAAAATCTGAATCTCAATGCTCTTGAATGCAGAACGGTACTTTATCAACTGGATAAATACTCTAACATATCTGAACACTTTTCCATCTTTACGGTGCTGGTCAATTTAATGATCACTTACTTTTCCTAAACAAAATTCTACCATTAATCAGTGTATTAAAACATATTTAACTTATCAAATACCTATATAACAAATGCAGTTGTCAACACATTTTGCACTTGCCCGTCAAAAGGTCCCCAACTCCAAACTAGGCTCCCTGCATGGTTTTCACGGCTCCTCTGAGTGCCGTGGACCACGTTCCCTGCCAAAACACGCACGACTCTATGGAAATAGTGGCCAGGTTGGGGATCTAAATATCCCACCCCAGCAATGGAGTAGACAAGGGCAGGATTGCTGATGGTGAGCTCACTACCCTCACCCGTATCCCGGGGCCAGAAAATAAATCTCACAAGATGGAAATAGGAGCCGGAATCCCTGAATGGGGCCCCACCCACCAACTTTAAGCCCCACCCACCAACTTTAAGCCCCACCCACCAACTATAAGCCCCACCCACCAACTATAAGCCCCACCCACCAACTTTAAATCCCACCCACCTCTCCTCTAGCCTTTTCTTTCAAATGTGATAGGCTCATCTGGCTTGAGGCTGAATCTAATTGGCCCAAAACCAATCTCGAAACCAAAAACAGGAGACTGCGTGACTCACTGCAATCAGGGAAGGTCAGGATTTTGACCTCTGATTGAATACTAAATGAAAATTTGCCAACAAAGTTGTAAAAGTGTTTTGTTCAGACACCAGCATCAAATTACTATCTTATCTCCATGATCTGTGTTTGGATAGAGCCAACAAGCATTGTATTCAGCTGAGTTTGGAATGCAAGGGTTGGAAATGGCTCTGACTGATTTGATGCAAGTCTGGATGAGATTTATAAGTTCTTAGTTAAGCCACCGTACAGGAAACCACATGGAAGGAAAATCTGATGAATTATCTTTTGCCTGATTTAAGCCACATCGTCGTAGAGGGAGCGGCATTGATAAAATCCACAAAGAGGTACGTAACCATGACTCTCGCTCACTCTCCCAGCTGGGACAGTCGGCAGGGTGATGGAGGGGAGGGGGGAGGGGGGAGGGGGGGGGGGAGAGCATAAAACAGAAGAGATAAACACCATCAGGAATGTATTAAGACAGCGAATATTATGTTGGTAAAATGACTGTTTCTTACTGGATTACTGGCAAGGCTTGTGCATTCTGACAAATGGAAAACAAAATGATCCACTATCCAAATGGGTCATATAGAGCTGGCTTACTTCTCAGGCACCTTCGCTGCTCAGTATTTAACACGGGAGATTAAAACATTCATCTGGCACAGATGACAGCCTTTGGTTGTGTGGTTTGATCGTAAGAGATAGGAGCAGGAGCAGGCCATTCAGCCCATTGAGCCTGTTCTGCCACTCAGTAAGAACGTGACAGATCTTTATTGTGTTCTTCACTTCCTTTCTTATCCAGCCCCTCTAACTCTCGATCCCCTTGTCAATCAACAATCCATCTACCACTGTGCTGAATCTATTTAATATATCCAGTCCCCACTGTTCTCTGGGAAGAGAGTTCCAAAGACTAATAACCCTCTTGGAGAAGAAATTCCTCCTCATCTCCATCGTCAATTGGAGACACCTTGCTTTAAAAATTGTGTCCCCGATTCTCGATTCCCCCACAAAGGTGGGAGGCGATGGCCCAGTGGTATTATCGCTAGACTATTAATCCAAAAACTCAGCTAATGTTCTGGTGCCCTGGGTTCGAATCCCGCCACGGCAGATGATGGAATTTGAATCCAATTTAAAAATCTGCAATCAATACCTGGAATTAAGAATTTACCGAAGACCAATGAAACCATTGTTGATTGTTGGAAAAACCCACCTGGTTCACTAATGTCCTTTAGGGAAGGAAGTCTGCCGCCCTTTCCTGGTCTGGCCTACATGTGACTCCAGAAATATGGTTGACTCTCAACTGCCCTCGGGCAATTAGGGATGAGCAATAAATGCTGCCCAGCCAGTGATGCCCAAGTCCCACGAATGAATATAAAAAGAGGAAACAGTCTCTCAACATCTACCCTGACAATACGATCATTCTTCCAAAGTCCAATAAGTAAAGACCCAACTGTTCACCCTTTCCTCATTAGAAACCCCTTCATCCCAGGGGTCAGCCTAGTGAACCTGCTCTGAACTGTTTCCAATGCAAGTACATCCTTCTTTAAGATGCTGTAAACTGTACACAGTACTCCAGATGAGAGTCACACCAATGTCCTGTATAGTTGTAGCAAGTCTTCCCTACTGTTATACGCCACTCCTTTGAAATAGAGGCCAACATTCAGTTTGCCTTCCTAACTACCTGCTGCCCCTGCATGCTGACCTTTTGTGATACACTGCACTTTAGTCAAAGGTCTGTCTCTCCCTTAGGCTGAGAAAATCTATCTCTAATCTGCCTAGAAGATTTAAAAAAAAAACACGTTTCTGCATTCACCATGAAGTCCGAAACAATACGAGTAAACACTGTTGTATTGTGTTCTGCTGATTGTTGCACCAGCAACGACCCGTCCCACCACCTCTGCAGCATCTACCATAGAGAAGGACAAATTCCACCATGCCAGGCAAACATCGCCAAGGCAGATTCACATCCAAGCCACAGGGCATCCTGACTTGGTAGTATGTCGCCATTTTTTACTGTAAACCTTTTAGGACCTAGAAACTAGAAGCAGGAGGAGGCCATTCGGCCCTTCGAGCCTGCTCTGCCATTCATCTTGATCGTGGCTGATCATCGAATTCAATATCCTGATCCCTGAGGACCGAGGGAAGGAGTCATCAGTCTCCCTACAACCCCAGACTTCCCAATTGCCAACTCCTCCAACAACCCCCCCAACACAATTTGGCTGCACCGGACAGGGATCTGAACAAAAACATACAAATGGGATCCGGATATTAATACTGACTGCACCCACCTTCTGTAAATATTGGGGCTATGGAGTCAGTAGTGGGGGATCTTAACTTATACCTGCCTGTACCAAGCAGCGAGGGGGTAGCTCAGGTCATCTATAGAATTAAGCTCATCGGTTCTGCCCCTCAAAGTAACTGTGTATTTTGTAAACGTTATTTGACACAGTGTGATAACTTTTATCACCAAGTGAGAAATGGATGACAGTGAATTTTCTTTAAAATTCATTCGTGGAACACGGGCGTCGCTGGCTGGCCAGCATTTATTGCCCATCCCTAGTTGCCCTTGGAGGGCAGTTAATCACATTGCTGTGGCTCTGAAGTCACATGTAGGCCAGACCAGGTAAGGACAGCAGATTTCTTTCCCTGAAGGACATTAGTGAACCAGATGGGTTTTTCCGACAATCGACAATGGTTTCATGGTCATCAATAGATTCTTAATTCCAGATATTTTTTATTGAATACAAATTCCACCATCTGCTGTGGCGGGATTCGAACGCAGGTCCCCAGAACATTAGCTGAGTTTCTGGATTAATAGTCCAGCAATAATACCCACTAGGCCATCGCCTCCCCACTCCACAGTGACTGCATGTTTTACACACTTCCCCATTTTACATGTCTGAAGAAAATCTGGGCAGTGAATTCACTATTGCCTGCTTTTCAACCAGTAATAAAAGTTTAGTTGATCCCCGCTTTGCATGCTGTTTTTTCACTTGTGCCTTTGCCACATTTTCTGGTTATTCACATACACTCCAAAACATATTTCAGCCGAGATTATGTGCTCCAATGCCAACTTGAGTCATAGAATCCCTACAGTGTAAAAGGAGGCCATTCAGCCCATTGCATCTGCACTGACTCTCCAACAAAGTATCTTAGCCAGGCCCTCTCTCCCACCCTATCCCTGTAGCCCCACACAGATCCCATGGCTAATTCACCAAACCTGCACATTTCTGGACACGAAGGGGCAATTTAGCATGGCCAATCCACCTAACCAGCACATCTTTGGACTTTGGGAGAAAACCAAAGCACCCGAAGGAAACCTACGCAGACACGAGGAGAATGCGCAAACTCCACACAGTCACCCAAGGCCGGAATTGAACCCGGGTCCCTGGCGCTGTGAGGCAGCCGTGCTAAACACTGTGCCACCGTGCCGCCCTACTCAACAACTGAAGTCGGAAAATCTCCTGTTATTTTATACCATTTATTCTGGTTTCATTCTGCTGTCACTCTCAGAGAGCAGTCTTCAATACTCAGACAAAAGATAATGCATAATCAAAGTCCACAATGTTCTCCAGAGCTACATGTTTGTGAATTTTAAGAGGTTTCTGGTGCTTGAAAACTCAGTATCCATTTTAATTCTCCCTCATTACCTTCATGGCCATGACAGGAGGTTTTTTTGAAAAATCATTTATTATTCCTGAAATAACCAATGAAATCCTATTTTATTTTGTTACATAAATTGTATGAAGCAGATTTTATATTTAGACATTTTTGAATAAGAGGCTGCAACAATACTCTTACCGATACCTGTAAGTGAGACACGTGGAGTTATATTTATTTTATTTAATCGTGGGACATGGGCGTCGCTGGCTGGCCAGCATTTATTGCCCATCCCTATTTACCCGAGGGCAGTTGAGAGTCAACTACACTGCTGTGGCTCGGGAGTCACATGTAGACCAGACCAGGCATCTGCATTAGTAATAACAAGAAGGTCGGGCGAATTTCTGCAGGGGTTTTCCTGCTGTCAAACCCTAATTTCAGAATCCTGGAAAAATACTCCTCCCAGTACAACAATTATTTATTAAACCGTTAGTTGTCATTTATATTAATGATTTGGTTGAGAATTTAGGAGGCATGGTTAACAAGTTTGCAAATGACACCAAGATTGGTGGCATAGTGGACAATGAAGAAAGTTATCTAGGATTGCAATGGGATCTTGATCAATTGGGCCAATGGGCTGATGAATGGCAGATGGAGTTTAATTTAGATAAATATGAGGTGATGCATTTTGGTAGATTGAGCTAGGGTAAAACTTACTCAGTAAATGGTAGACCATTGGGGAGAGTTATAGAACAAAGAGATCGAGGAGTACAGGTTCATAGCTCCATGAAAGTGGAGTCACAGGTGGACAATGTGGCATGCTTTTTGGAAGACAAAATTGTACCCGCCTCTTCGGCATGCTTGGTTTCATTGGTCAGAACATTGAATACAGGAGTTGGGATGTCTTGTTGAAGTTGTACAAGACATTAGTAAGGCCACACATGGAATACTTAAAAGTAAAGTAAAAAGTTTATTTATTAGTCACAAGTATGCTTACATTAACACTGCAATGAAGTTACTGTGAAAATCCCCTAGTTGCCACACTCCGGCGCCTGTTCGGGTACACTGAGGGAGAATTTAGCATGGCCAATTCACCTAACCAGCACATCTTTGTATTGTGGGAGGAAACCGGAGCACCCGGAGGAAACCCATGCAGACACAGGGAGAACGTGCAAACTCCACACAGTGACCCAAGCCGGGAATTGAACCCGGGTCCCTGGCGCTGTGAGGCAGCAGTGCTAACCACTGTGTCCCCGGTACAGTTCTGCTCACCCTATTATTGAAAGGATAATATAAAACTAGAAAGAGTGCAGAAAAGATTTAGTAGGATGCTACTGGGACTTGATGGTTTGAGTCATAAGGAGAGGTTGGATAGGCTGGGACTTTTTTCCCTGGACTGTAGGAGGCTTAAGGGTGATCTTATAGGGGTCTATAAAATAATGAGGGTCATAGATCAGCTAGATAGTCAATATCTTTTCCCAAAGGTAGGGGAGTCTAAAACTAGAGGGCATAGGTTTAAGGTGAGGGAGAGAGGTACAAAAGGGCCAAGAGGGGCAATTCTTTCACACAGAGGGTCGTGAGTGTCTGGAACAAGCTGCCAGAGGTAGTAGTAGAGGCGGGTACAATTTTGTCTTTTAAAAAGCATTTAGACAGTTACATGGGTAAGATGCGTATAGAGGG
The DNA here is from genome assembly GCF_964213995.1 of Mustelus asterias. Taxonomy (NCBI): domain Eukaryota; kingdom Metazoa; phylum Chordata; class Chondrichthyes; order Carcharhiniformes; family Triakidae; genus Mustelus; species Mustelus asterias. The sequence continues at coordinate 123,005,895 of NC_135807.1, forward strand.
ATATGGGCCAAATGCGGGCAATTGGAACTAGCTTACTGGTAAAAAAAAGGCCCAACTTGTCCATGCCGCCTAAGGGCCTGTATCCATGCTGTAAACCTCTATGACTCTATAATTTTTCAAGTTTCCATCGCTCTTGCAGACCATTAAGGCACATCTCTACGGTAATCAAAGACCCGGTGAACTCACTGGAACAGCTGGATGAACTATTCCTTCCAGTTTAATCACAAGTTGAATATTGAAAAGAAAATTGCAATTATTGATGTTACACAATGGCCTAAAGAGGGAATTAGGAGAGAACATGATGACACATATTCTTTTTCCGTCCCTCAGACCGTCAATACCATAATGGTGATTCGGTGATATCTTAGTATGGGATTTGAATTGAAGCCCTCAGATCACCAAATTTATTTGGCACACCAGTTTTCAGTGGTTTGTGACTACAGATCCCAGACTGGTGGCTGTAGTGAGCCTATTGATCGGAGCCTAATACATATTGCTATGGGTCACAGACTTCATTTCACTTCATTAATGAGTCAAACTGTAACAGTTTGGATCACCTGACAGATGTCACTGGAGCCTTTGTTGTTTTATTTTTGAAATTGTGGCTACGCATTAGTAATACTCCCTGTCCAATTAAACATCATCAGGCACGGTGGCACAGTGGTTAGCACTATTGCCTCACAGCGCCAGGGACCCCAGTTCAATTCTGGCCTCGGGTGGCTCTCTGTGTGGGGTTTGCATGTTCGCCCCATGCCAGTGTGGGTTTCATCCGGGTGCTCCGGTTTCCTCCCACAGTCCAAAGATGTGCGGGTTAGGTTGATTGGCCGTGCTAAATTGCCCCATTAGTGTCAGGGGGATTAGGAGGGTAAATATGTAGGGTTGTGGGGATAGAGCCTGGGTGGGATTGTGGTCGGTGCAGGCTCGATGGGCCAAATGGTCTCCTTGTGCACTGTAGATTCTAAGATTCTATGATTTATGATAAAACGGCACTGCAGACAAATCAATAATGAGGAAGTATTTGTGCCTTGCCTGAATCTTTTGCTCTGTGACATCCATATGGGCAAATTAACTTCCAATCACTTCACCCTTTAACAAATGTCTTCATTCAGCACAGAGGGCACAGTGATTTCGAGCACAATAATGTGTCTATTTTAAACTCAGAGTCTAAACCCAGCTTATCACCATAAGTGGGGACAAAGAACATAAGAAATGGAATCCACATCATTATTCATTTATGGGATGCGGGTGTCACTTTATTGCCTATCTATAATTGCCCTTCATTTCTGAGGGCATTTAAGAATGAACTGCATTGCTGTGGCTCTGGAGTCACCTGTAGGCCAGACCAGGTAAGGAGTGCAAATTTCCTTCCCTAAAGGACATTAGTGAACCAGATGGATTTTTCCAACAATGGTTTCATAGTCCTCGTTAGACTTTTTATTCCAGATTTCAAATTCAAATCTTACCATCTGCCGTGGTGGGATTCGAACCCGTGTCCCCAGATCCTGACCTGGGTCTCTGGATTATTAGTCCAGTGGCAATACCATACGCCACTGCCTCCCCATCGAAAGTTGTAACTATATGTTGTAATATATAATAAATTCAAAGCATTGAAGGGTTACCTGGACAATCTCTAACATTTCTGACTTGCTGATATATCCATTTCCGTCTAGATCGTACATGCTGAATGCCCACTTTAGCTTTTGTTCCAGCTTGCCTCGCGATGTGACACTCAGTGCAATGATAAACTCCCGGAAATCTATTGTCCCATCCCCATTGGCATCAAAAGTGCGAAAAACGTGCTCGGCAAATTTGGAAGCGTCCCCGTAGGGAAAGAAGTTCCCGTAAATTTTCTTGAACTCTTCCATTGATAAATTCCCGCTGGGACAATCCCTTAGGAAGCCCTTGTACCACTCTTGGATCTCGTGCTCTGTGAAATCTGTGCTGTCCAGCAAATCCTGCATCACCTCAGGCCGTAGCTTGCTGTTTTGCTTCCCCATCTTGAACTCAAAGGCCTTCAGCTGTGGAGCAATTCCAAAAGAACCCTTGATTTAAGCCACTGTAGAGCGGGAGCCAGTCCAATCTGCCAAGGAAAACCATATTCCTCATTAGCAACTGCACAATGTCAAAGTTTAAAAAAACATACATTGAAATACACGCTAGAAATAGAATCAGAAAATATTCAAAATAAACAAGGGGTCAGTCAACAACTGAAGGATGAAAGTAAGTTAATATCCTGGTTGGAATCCATGGCAAGACCTTTATTTGAGAGAGTTCTTAAGTATTAGCAAGAAGGTTTCTTTCCCAATCACCTCAGCACTGATGCCTTGCTCGATGTTAAAGAGATGCTGCATTAATGAGACAGATTTGTCAAATCTTTCTTGTGCTATATTTAGCAAGTGAGCACAGCCAGAAGAAAGTTCATCATTATTATCACAGGAGAATCAAACACACGTAATGTAATAAAAACAGAAAACGCTGGAAAATCTCAACAGGTCTGACAGCATCTGTGGAGAGAGAATGGAGCCAACATTTCAAGCCTGCATGACGGTCATAAAATTCAGGAGATTTTTTTTAAATTGCCACTTTTTTTTAACAGAGATGTTTTAAAAAACATTCATTATCAACTACTGGGAAATTTTGATCTTCATATAGACTGGGACAATCAGGTTGGCTTGGGTAGTCTGGAGGATTAGATTGTTGAATGTTTTTGTGACAGTTTCCTGGACCATTCGGGGACCAACAAGGGATAAAAGCTATCCTTGATCTAATATTGTATAACGAAGCAAGATTTATGAGTAATGCCATTGCAAATGACCTACTGGGAAATAGTGACCATAATACTATCGAATTCCATGCTAAGTTTGAAAATGACATACTCCAGCTATAACTGGCGATAGATTCTTAAATGTGGAACTACGAATTGCGATTCTCATTGTTATAAGGGGTTATGCACTTAAATGAAATGTTTGTTGTTATAGGGCTTTACCTATTGAAAGGAAGCAAATGTAGTAAATGATTTTTATGAATAAGATTGTTTTTTTTTCCCATATAGTGAAGTCTGCAATAGACACTTTGAACTTTATGCAATTTTATTCCATCTCATCTCTGTACTGATCCTGAGGTCTGCCCATGGTGGATACTGGGTGAGTTGGCATGGCAGGTGTTTCACCCAAAGGGTTGTGAATCTTTGGAATTCTCTACCCCAGATCATTGTGGATGCTCCATCACTGAATGTATTTAAAATTGAGACAGGCAGATTTCTGTTTCCTCAGAGAACTGAGGTAAATGGGGGCTGGGCGGGAAAGTGGAGTTGAAGCCAAAGACCAGACAGGGCTGTAGTGAATGGTGGAGCTGGCTAAACGGGATGTACTTGCATGACCAATAATTATTATAAGATACAAGTTATTTGCCCACCTTCTTATTCCCGTCATTGTCCCTTTGTGCTATACAAACTCATACTGGTTTTCAGTTATCCATTCATAATTGTCACAAGTCGCAGCTCGTGTTAATTTCCCCACTATTGATATCCTATAATATCCTCGTTTAGCTCTCCTTCCCTTCTTGGCCATTTTGCAATTTAACGCCACAATTCCAGAATCAAGATTGACGAACTCCTTAACAATTTTTCATCCACTTCTTTTACTAGCCTGAGTTATCAACCTTGGGTCCCGAAGATTTGGCTACTAAAATTCCCCATTACCATTTTTTAAAACTTGTATCGAATTTGTTAGTTCTTCTCCTTGTTTATTTTTTTTAGCTCACTTTGTATCTCTGGTGCTTTATCCTCTACCGAGCAACACATTGCTGCCGTATTTAATAATGCTGCCAATTGCTGATTTTGAATTATAATATTACTTTCGTCTGCCATAAAGGGGCCCATGTTGCTCTGAACCACCCTCTTCCTCTTAAGATATATATATTTTTCCAAGTTAGTTTTTTTATTATTCATTCATGGGACATGGGCGTTGCCCATCCCTATTTGCCCTTGGAGGGCACTTGAGAGTAAACCACTTTACTGTGGCTCTGGAGTCACATGTAGGCCAGACCAGGTAAGGACGGCAGATTTCCTTCCCTAAAGTACATTAGTGACCCAGATGGGTTTTTCCAACAATGGCTTCATGGTCGTCAGTAGATTCTTAATTCCAGATTTCTTTTTATCGAATTCAAATTCCACCATCTGCCGTGGCAGGATTCAAACCTGGGTCCTTAGAAGATTAACAGTCTAGGGATAATACCACTAGGCCATTGTCTCCCATCTTGCTGTAAACATCCATTGCAATCTTTCCTTGTCTTTCCATAGATGCGTAGAGCAAACCCTCACTAAGAGCTATGAATGTGACATTACTTCGTCACTTTAGAAAGCTTGGAATCAAATTTTCTATTGACTTCAAAGTATCTTCTGTTGTAGAAGGAAAAGCACTCTTACTGCGTGGCAAGTGTCAAAGACATTTGAGAAGTAATGTTTGAGTAATTTGTTGCCATGTTAAGCACAGACTATAATAGCTAGTTGGCGAGGATGCAAGATAACACATTGCCTGCCACCTCCAGGAACCCGACCATCAGGTCACACCGCCCACCACATGAAACGGGCAATGTACTAGATTTAAAAAATCTACCATATGTTGTATTATCCAGTAAACAATTTTTAGGGATGAATTCCACTTATCTACAATTCAGTGCAAGTGTATCACGTTTACGCAGTACAGCAAAGTTCAAGCCTTGTGCATTTTAGTGCATTGAACCGAGACACACTGTAATTCAAGACTCACAATGAAATCAAAGATGACCAAATTAGGGAATGTGTAACTAAATATACACATACACATGCACTCACGTACGCGCACACACGCACGCACGCGCACACGCACATAGAGAGTAAGATGGTTTTAGCTACCACCTTGAGTTTTCCCTCAGCAGAATGTTTATCTGGATAAGCAGCATAAAATAAATTCATAAAAATAAAATAACTCTATGCCAAATGTTTATTCTTACTTAGAATTGGCTGCATACTGTTGTCATGACATGGGCAGCACGGTGGCACAGTAGTTGGCACTGCTGCCTCACAGCGCCAGGGACCCGGGTTCAATTCCGGCCTCGGGTCTGTGTGGAGTTTGCACGTTCTCCCCGTGTCTGCGTGGGTTTCTTCCGAGTGCTCAGGTTTCCTCCCACACTCCAAAGGTGTGCAGGTTAGGTTGACTGGCCGTGCTACATTGTCACTTTGTAAGGGGGATTAGCAGGATAAATATGTGGGGTTACGGAGATAGGGCTCGGGTGGGATTGTTGTTGGCACAGGCTTCATGGGCTGAACGGCCTCCTTCTGCACCAAAGGGATTCTATGATTTTACAATGTTCCAGTACATTATGAACTTTCAGGAAATGCTTGAAAAATTTGAATAGAAACAGATTAAAATGGCAACTGCAAATTTGGTGATCTTTGGCATTTTGAGCTCCAGACAATCCCAAGTCTCAAGCAAGTATTTAATTCAATTTGGGATTAACAGCCTTGCTTGAAAAAATACACATCCCTTTGTCTAAGGATGGAGCATCAAAGAAACAACTGTAACATTCCACCTATTTTACCATGAACAAAAGCAACATCAAAACTTCATGCGTGTTAAATCAATGTGAATGGATCCAATCAACTTTTCAGCGTATTATGATGGCCACTCATCCAAACGAGACTGGGTGAATTTTAAGGTGTCAAATAACAACAACACAGCATATGTAATCATCACACTAACCCTTTCTGGAAAAAAGCACTTTGACCTTGTACAAGTCACATGGTGAGGAGGCCATTGTGAAAGCTTTTAAAATAACAGCACAAGCTGTTACATGACAAAGCCATCAAACTCGATGACAGTCATCCAAGCATAAATAAATAAGCATAATAAATACCAATACTTTGGGAATGAGCAAAGGACTTTCCCCAACCTGTTCCAAGTTTGAGTTCACCTGACACCAACCACTCCCCCCCCCCGCCCCCCCGGAAATCAAACCACAGGAAGTCTCACAGTTTTTTGCTTTCCAAGACCTTCACTTCAACTAAAGCATCAACACATCTAAGAAACTATAGGCCTGTTCAGTTAAAAATGGCGGGGAGGAACCTGATTCTGAGGTCGTGCTTCACCAACAGATGCCAGTCCCACTGTAGGAAATGGAGCGGCCAAACTAAGTGGAGAAATCAGGGGGCTGCTTTGTTTGATTGCTGGATACTAATTAATTAAGAGTCTGGTTAGAGCCTCCAGGTATTGGGAGGAAAGAATTCCTAACAGAAAGGGAAGCGCCGCAGTGCAGTTGAAGCGAGTTTTTGGCGGAGCATTTTTCAAGCAGATTGGAGCCTCTTGCTCCGATATGTACTCACTCTGCCACTGGTTTCACAGATAGCCTCGTAACGTGACAGGTATCCCATGTGCCGGATTAAGAATCCAATTTGGGGTCAGGAGAGCACCCTCAGGTAAGGCCACATTTGAGTGGGGGACTAGTATTCAGGACCTGCCGCCCTCCAGCTCTTCCCAAATCGCTGGGAGGCGGGAATGCCTTGGAAAACCAGAACGCCACCCACAGATGCAAAGTTACCACCTTGCCCGTCTCCTCAGCCACACCGAAATTCAGAGCCCCCCCCCCAACCCTCGTCTCATGACCTAGATCCTTCTGCGTGACAGTACACTCTGTCCAAACACAATGAAAGAAATTCAGGCAAACTGCTCCTAGAGATGGTGGAATTATATCAGTGAGAATCAGTGGAGTTCAGCGAAGGCAGGAAAGTGACTTGATAGATCAAGGAAACGGTTACATTTTGCTCAAATCCACTTTCGCCCAAAGCTCCTCTATCTTTTATGTTCACGCTTACGATGCTGTAGGGTTAGGCATAGCTTTTTTGAGGCAATGCTCTCTTTCCAAGTGTTAGCCGCCAAGTTTATATAAAAGTTAAGAGTGAAACATGTGAATTGAAGGATGAGGCAGCTGAATCAGTTTTCCGACATTTGTTTTCCAACCAAATCTATTATTCAAACCTTGTTTCCATCTGGTGAAAATTAGTTTTATGGAGATACAATTGGTCGATTATTATATCACTAACTCTGACTCATTATGGGGCCTTTAAGAGCTCTTTTGTCTGTCATAACACAGGATCATTTGATAACAGTTGTAACTCTTTGTATGTCTCTAATAAAGGATAGCTACTAACTAGCAAACCTGAAAACAAAACCCCACTGCCACTTGTAGTTTTAGTCCTATTTAAACTTCTTGCTGGTATTTTCCTTTGAATCTTTTATCATTGTTCCTTGAAGCTGTGACTCACACTGAAAGCTCTACAGCTGCCTGCAGCTCTCCCAGACAGTAAAGCTTTAAAGTCAATGAATAGGAAGGACAGGAACAGGATAAGAAAGCCACCTGCGAGAACTGTCAAGAAGAAAGGCATTGGGGCAGCCTTCATGCAGAATTCCTTCAATACTCAACGCACCAACCTCCCTTCCTCAGTAGTCATTCCTTCCATCCCTTACACACACCTTCTCAATGCCCCCAATTGTTAACAATCCCTTAGTGTTGTTCTTCCTGTTGCACAATGGTTAGCACTGCTGCCTCGCAGCGCCAGGGACCCAGGTTCGATTCCGGCCTTGAGCAATTGCCTGTGTGGAGTTTGCACATTCCCCTGTGTCTGCTCCGGTTTCCTCCCACAGTCCAAAGATGTGCAGGTTAGGTGGATTGGCCATTCTAAATTGCCCCTTAGTTTCCCAAGATGTGTAGGTTAGTGGGGTAAACGCCTGGAGCTACGGGGATAGGTCCTGGGTAAGATGCTCTGTCAGAGAATTGGTGCAGACTCAATGGGCTGAATGGCCTCCTTCTGCACTGTACCTATGATAAAGTTTATTATTGAAATGTTGTTGGGAGATCTATCTGAGGTGTATAAGATGCTAATGAGGATTGACCAAATAGACATGGAGAGGATATTTCCTCGTATGGGGGAATCTAGAACAAAGGTAATATTTTAGGATAAGGAGTAGTAGAATCAAAACAGAATGAGGAGAAACTACTTCTCTCAAAGGGTTGTGAATCTGTGGAATTCACTACCCAACAGCATGGTGGATGCTGGGACATTGAGTAAACTTAGATAGACAGATTTTTAATTAGTAATGGGTTGAAGGGTTATGGAGAACAGTCAGGAAAGTGGAGTTGAGGCAGAGACACGAGAGGCCAAGATTGTATTAAATGGCGGAGCAGGCTCGAGGGGCTGAATTGCCTACTTCTGCTCCTAGTTCTCACACTTGTACGGCGGCTAGAGCAACACACAAGGATTGTTAACGCTTGAGGTTGATCCGGGTGGTACATGGAAGAGATGACTATTGGTTATTCCCAGTCAGAGAGCAGGAAACAAAGAATGTAAGAGGGGGATGAGGAACTGGGATCACTTTGGTTCAACAGTCTCACAGGAAACAGTGATGAAGTTAGAGGTCACTAATGTCCAGAAACAGCAGAGAAATGGAGTTCAAAAGAGGAGAAAGTGGATTTCTGTCTGGGACGTACCAAATGAGGTTGAGCAAGTGGCTGTGTGCTGGTGTACAGTCCAGAGCTCAGCAGGTAACAACAGCACGGTGGGGATGGACTCAAAAAGTTACTGAAAGACTTGAAGCAACTCAGTAGCAGCAGCTGAATCAGAGTAAACCCCTTAGACCTGAGGAAAAGCCCTTCAAATAACAGTCGCTCAGTTAAATGATAAGTCTGACAATACATGCAAGATTAAGTGGTCTATTTTTTTCAGCACTTACCCAAACGTGGATGTTCCACATTATGGAGTTAGCAACCCTTCTGTTGCATTTTTTTAACGATGTTATACAGTTGTCACTTGCTGTATCAGATTAACTTGTAAAATGACATATAGAAGAATCGATTCCCGCGAAAGGGCTATTCCGAGAACTGATACTGCCAACTGATTACACACCAGTTCACTAATCGAGCAACTCAAGTGACTGTTCAGCAATGTCACCTGATCCCTGGGATGAGATGAGATTATAAATCACGTACTGTCAGCAAATTATGGCATGGTAGTTACTGACCAGCTTAATACATCCACTCAATACTGCAAAACGAAAGGCAAGATGATGGAAATAATAATTGTGGGACAATTATCAAAAATCTACCATGTGAAGCAGTTGATTAATGGGGACGAATCATCGAATAGAATCCCTACAGTGCAAAAGGAGGCCATTCGGCTCATCGAGCCTGCACTGACAACAATCCCACCCAGGCCGTATCCCCAAAGCCCTGCGGATTTACTCTGCTAATCCCCCTGACACTAAGGGGCAATTGAGCATGGCCAATACACCTGGGCAGCATGGTCACTCAGAGGTTAGCACTGCTGCCTCACAGCTCTAGGGACCCGAGTTTGATTCCTGGCTTGGGTCACTGTCTGTGCTGAGTCTGCACGTTCTCCCCGTGCCTGCGTGGGTTTCCTCCAGTTTCCTCCCATAGTCCAAAAGACGTGCTGGTTAGGTGCATTGGCCATGCTAAATTCTCTCTCAGTGTACCCAAACAGGCGCCAGAGTGTGGCGACTGGGGGATTTTCACAGTAACTTCATTGCAGTGTTAATGTCAGCCTACTTCTGACACTATTAAATAAACTAACCTGCACATCTTTGGAGTATGGGGGGGAAACTGGAGCACCTGGAGGAAGTCCACGCAGATACGGGGAGAATGTGCAAACTCCACACAGACAGTGACCCGAGGCCGGAATTGAACCCACGTCCCTGCTGTTGTGAGGCAGCAGTGTTAACCACTGTGCCACCGTATTGCCCACCACTGTGCCACCATGTCACCCTAGCAGCATACATTGAAAAGGTTGACAATGTCAGAACATACCAGAAACCTATATTTTGAGCACAGCACTGATTCTGGTGCTACTGCTGTATTCTAAACATGGTGGTTCCTTGGAGACCAGCAGTCAATTCCTTGCTAAGATGTCAAAAGCAGGGTAAGGGACAGCAAACAAGAATGAGCACTGGGGGGCCTCGGTTTGTTCTGGCCTTGGGTGTCCTCACATTTTAAAAAATTATTATTGGCCTGACCAGACACTGGGCAAGGTCTTCCATTAGAATATTCAAGTCTTAACAGAATAAGTCTGCATGAGTAGATTCAGAGCTGGATTCAATGCTCCATGATATACCCAGCAAGATAGTGGGTAAAAGGGTCGATTTCCAGGATATCAGGAACCTCCCATACTCTTGGGGAAAATAGTTCTGCGATGGACCTACAGTCAAATGGCAATAGAGCCAGGGCAAATTTATACAAACACAAAATTACTGCGCATGCTGGAATCTGAAACAGAAAATGCTGGAAAATCTCAGCAGGTCTGACAGCATCTGCGGAGAGAGAATAGAACTAACATTTTGGGCAGAATTTTACCGGCGCATCTGTCCGAGGTTCGTATGATCCTGCCCAAGGCCAATGGAGAATGCCGTTCTCCGAGCCTCACCCGCCCCCGGAATCAGGGCGGGCATGCTGGTAAAATTCCGGCCTTCGAGTCTGGATGACCCTTCGTCAGAGCCACATCTGTACAAATCAGGCTGGGCCTGAGACACTTCTTTGAGTTGATATCTCTACGCAAGAAATTAGTAACACATTCGCAAGCACATTCTCTGACTGATATTTCACCAAGAGGTGTGAGCTCATTTATATCAAATCCGCTAATGCCTTTGTTAAAGCATCTCAGCTTTAAACATTGGTTAAACATTGGTGGAAGCGTTGTCTATAACAACACTCAAGAGGCATCTGGATAGATACAAGAATAGGCGGGGAATAGAGGGATTTGGACCACGTAGAGGTAAGAAAATATAAGATTAGAGAGGCATCTGTGACAGCACAAACCTGGTGGGCCGAAGGGCCTGTTCCTGTGCTGTACTGTTCTTTGTTCTAATTTCATCCAAACGTGTTAATAAGTGTTTCTCTCCCCCACAGAACAAATATAATAGTTTCCCCACCCCCGTAACAGTACTGATTTTAACAACAGGACAGGATTAGACAGTAAATGAAGGTTGTCAGCAAGTGGCAAAGGATTGCCGGGAGAATTGAAAAGTGCGCAAACGATTTTAAACTGATCCTGAAGGCACATCTGCAGCTAACACTCAGGGTTTTAATTCAGCGTGATAACAAACGTTACATCATTTTATTTTGTAGGTTTCATGTTGCATTCAGGTCTTAACAAGTCTGCATGAGTAGATTCAGCGCTGGGTTCAATGCTCCCTGATATATCCAGCAAGGTAGCGGGTAAAAGAGTCGAATTCCAGGGTATCAGAAACATCTTGTATCCCTGGGGAAAACAGTTCTGCGATGGACCTACCATCAAATGACAATAGAAAATCATAGAATCCCTACAGTGCAGAAGGAGGCCATTTGGCCCATCGAGTCTGTACTGACCACAATCCCACCCAGGCCCTATCCCCATAACCCTCATTTACTATGCTAATCCCCCAACACTATGGCCAATTTAGCACAACCAATCAACCTAACCCGGACATCTTTGGAGCGTGGGAGGAAACCGGAACACCCGGAGGAAACCCACGCAGACACAGGGCGAACGTGCAAACTCCACACAGACAGTGACCCGAGGCGAGGAATTGAACCCGGGTCCCTGGCGCTGCGGGGCAGCCGTGTTAACCACTGTGCCGCCAAGGCAAATTTATACAAAAGTAAAATTACTGCGGATGCTGGGATCTGAAACGCAAACAGAAAATGCTGGAACACTGTTGCCTGAAATAAAGTATTTAGCGGCATGTTTAGTGACATGAGGACACATGAGGACATGAGGATATTAAGTGACAGTTTAGGAAGCTGGACATACTTAAAGCAGCATCCAGCTAGACCCGTCCTTAAGCCATGAATATGGTATCTGACTCCCTCACCACTCCCTGCACAACATGTTTAGCTCCATGTGCCCTTACTGACCTCTGCAATATTTATCTGCTGCAATCCATTTCAATTTACGCTGCACGCCAGCCTATCACATAAAATATTAACATTCAGTAAGGGCCAGTAATGACTGTTCGTGAAGGCAGGTTTGCCCCACGGCGCACCCCAAACATTGATTCAATTTTCCATCCAGTTTCATTTTTTAAAAAAAGTTTTTAAAAAAAATTTCCATTGGGTTGGGTTTGTTTTTAAAGAGCAAAGCAGTTTATTTTTCTACTCACCTCTCCTGGTCTGGGGGAATTAAACATTAAGACAATGTGAGTTGCATACTACGGGCAGTCAGAGACATGCTGTGCATGCAGGACAACAATTTCCCTGCCATACAATATTGAGGAATTTTGTAGTTAAGTTTATTTATTAGTCACAAGTAGGTTTACATTAACACTGCAATGAAGTTACTGTGAAAATCCCTGAGTTGCCACACTCTGGCGCCTGTTCGGTTACACTGAGGGAGAATTTAGCATGAACAATGCACCTAACCAGCACGTCTTTCGGGCTGTGGGAGGAAACCGGAGCACCCGGAGGAATCCCGCGCAGACACGGGAAGAGGGTGCAAACTCCGCACAGGCAGTGACCCAAGCCAGGAATCGAACCTGGGTCCCTGGCGCTGTGAGATAGCAGTGCTAACCACTGTGCCACACTTAGATAGTAGATCATATTTCTAATTATGGATGTATCGATCAAACCTGCAGCCTTTGATCATTTAGACATGAGAATTTGAGTGACAAATCCAATTTTTTTTTATTCGTCCATGCAATGTCAGTGCTGGTTGCCAGGTGCATATGTGCGTGTGTGTGTTTGTGTATGGGTTGTGTGTGTATGGGTGTGTGTGCGTGTGTGTGCATGTGTACATGTGTGTATGTGTGTGTATGCGTGTGTATGCATGTGTGTGCATATGTTTGCGTGCATGTGCATGCATGCATGTGAGGGTTCGCGTGCGTGCATGTGCGTGTGATTGTTCGCCCATCCCTAATTGCCCTGGAGAAGGTGGTGGTGAGCTGCCTTCTTGAACCGTTGTAGTCCCTGTGGTGTTGGTTGAGCCGCAGTGCTGTTAAAGAGAGAGTTCAACAAAAGTGAAGGAACGGCGCGATATTTCCAAATTAGGGTGGTGTGTGTGACTTGGAGGAGAACTTGCAGATGGTGGGTGCGCCCAAGTGTTTGCTGCTTTTTTCTGCTGGCTGAAAGAGGCCAGGCGTTTAGGAGATGCTGACAAAGGAGCCTTGGCCAGTTGCTGCAGTGCAGCTTGTAAATGGTACATGTTGCAGGCACGGTGTGTCAGTGCTGGAGAGAGAGTGAGTGTTTAAAGTGGTGGATGGGGTGCCAATCAAGTTGTGCTGAGTGGTGGGGAGTTGGGAGTGCTGTTTGAGCTGCATATCCAGGATGAGAAGCATGCTCACTTACTGTAATAAGTCTGCGGAGGCAGAAGGCCCTTCACCAAAATCCCTTTATTTACAAACTCTAACAGCAGTACACAGAGTGCTAGCTGTTAGCAAACTACCTCCAGGGGTGTCAGAGGAACTGACACTCCCGGTTAAATGCAAGGAAAAGACTCCCTGATTGGCCCATCAATTGGATCCTTAATCAGGGAGTTCATATTCCAATAGGCCAACCTCAATGGCTTGATTGAAGTCATTACACTTGCGTAATTAACAGACCAACACTCGTAGCATGCTTGCCCACATGTGTGTCTGACTAACAAGACTGAAAAAGCGAGGTGTGCCCCTTACGTTGATGAGTGAACAGGATCGGAGTTAAGTGGTTCCCCGACTCGCTGACATTGTAAGATTGAGTTCATGGTTTGGTCTTATATGTGACTGACAGAGCAAAGTTGGATTGATTTCTGAGAATTTAAAAGGCAGATTGGTTAAAAGGTTCAAGTCTGGGCATCGTTTGACTGTGTCAAACAGACTGAATGTCCTCCTGTATTTGTTTAGAATTAATAAAAACAGCTGTTTGAAATGTTCTGCTGATTGATTTTCAATTTGCCGTCTCCCAAATTCGATCACATCACATGATCCATATCTTAACCATATACTATTTACTTCCATCTATTTGGTGGAGTGGATTTTTGCTCCAGCACCCACAATAGCTTCTCCTTGGCATTCTTACTCCAGTGCCATGTGGCTGGTTGATTTTTGTCAGCCGACAGTGATCCCCATGGGCCTGGCCCCCCAGATACAGGAGCAGCAGTGTGAAAGGTCCACAGCGGGAAAGCACAATGTTACTTTGTTCAGCTGCGTTTTCTTTCGTAAAGTGCAGTCTCTGACGAAGGGCTCACAATTACACGCTCGCTTTATTTAGAAATTTAAACAAAAGCATATGCCCACTGCCTCTTGGCATTATAACTTGGCACTGACTCACCCACAAAAGCGCAGAAAGCTTCTTTTGCAGAGTAATTTATCCAATGAATTTGGACCAATCTATACCATGAAATGCTGGTTCTGTACCTTCTGATTGTTTGCAGCTAACAAGCATAGATAGATTAGATACACGTGTGTGTGTATGCATCAGTGTGTGTGCGTGTATGCGTGTGTGTGCAAGCGTGTATGAGTGTGCATGCATGTGTGTATGCATATGCATTTGTGTGTGTGTGTGTACGATGGTGTGCATGCATGTGTGTGTGCATGCGTGCATGGGCATATATGGGTGTGTGTGGGTATGTATGTACATATGCGTCCGTGGTGCGCATGAGCATTTATGTATGTGTTGCATGCGTGTGCATGTGCGTGTGCATGTGTGTGCATACGTGCGTGTGTGTATGGATTTTAATGTTGCAATCCCATTACAGTGAAGTAGATGCTCTAGTTGTCAGTGACAGCAGCTATTACTAACCGGGGACAGGTTCAGGCATTGATCTTAAGTCTATATAAGAACCGGATTCTATCTGTGTGGGAGGAGGAGAAGGGAGTCTGTATCTGTGGGAAGTAAGAGTTCTGGTCTGAACTGGCATTCCATTTTCAGGTATACAAGATCAGTTGAGAGCAATACTCATTTCCCATTGGGTGGGTTACGTGAATAAACCTACGTTAAAGAAATACAAACAGAAGATGATGGAAAAACTCAGCAGGTCTGGCAGCATCTGTGGAGAGAGAAACGTTTCGAGTCTGTATGACTCTACTTCAGAGCTAAGGAGAGGGTGAAATGTGACGGATTATATGCTGTCTGAGAGGGAGTCGAGGAGACTACACCATCAGTGATAGGTGGGAGGCAGACGAGATTGCAACAAAGATGTTTAGGGCACAAGACAGAGGAAATGTTAATGACAGTGTGAAGGAAGATGGAAGGTGCTGAGAGCACCCACCAACAAGTCAAATAAAGCCCCCACCAGTTTCATATTTTGGTCATGGGTTCAAACAAAAAAGTGTAAAAGGAACGAGGAGGGCATGGTGAAGAGGAGGAAGCAAAATTTGTGATTTGTTTTGCAGCCAATGTGTCAGATATGGTTCTTAAATTTGTACAGGTTTGGTTTTGGGCATGAATCATTTTCAGATGTGCGTTTTCTGATTCAGCATCACACACCTTGGATTTGTTGGATGGTGAAAGTTCAGCACCTGAATTCTCCTGGAAACAATGCATCAAACCTTTCACACCAATGTGCCTGCTGTCAACAACAACAACTTAGGATTATATAGCGCCGTGGACATAACGACAAGTCCCATGCAGCTTCACGGGAGAGCTATAAAATGATAATAGAATACCGAGCCACATACAGTGATACGCGGCCAGATGAATGACAGATTGGTCAAAGAGGTAGACTTTAAAAGCATCTCACAGGAGAAAGCAAGGGAGAGTCAGAGAGGCTTAAGGAGGAAATTTCAGAGTTTATGACGTAGGCAGCTGTAGGCACAGTAACTAATATTGGAGCAATTAAAATCAGGGATGGGCAAGAGGACAGAATGAGATAATGGCAGACTCGGAAGGTAATGGTGTGTCTTATTGGCTGTAAGTTTTAGTGTGAACGTGGCTCGAATTAACCATTGAGGAATGGTTATCAAATTGCTTAACTTAAACCAACAGCTGTTCTCCCATCCTCTTTGGTTTAGGTCCAATTTTCAATGGAAGACATCATCAAAGGTCTTAGTGTACAGATTGCAATATAATGCTGTGAACCAGGCCAAATTGGAAGATTACAGGGATGAAAATGGATATCAGCTCACCTTGTACTCTGCCAGAATTTATCTTTCTATTGTTTCACACTTCACAAGTGGAATTTTCCAGCCCTTCCAGCCAAAGGGATTTTCCAATCCCGCCAGACTTTTGAACGGTTCATCGCATTTTCACTGCAGCAGGGACATAAAACTCCTTTCCCTGTGTTCATCCAATCTTTCAATTAACTTGAGAAATAAACATGTTTAACTAAAGTTGGCTCTTCGTATAGCAAAGGGTGGGATTCTCCGGTCTCGTCCATGGCTGCCCAGTTGCGAGTGAGAACGGAGAATTTGGAATTCCATCCAACACTCCATTCGCTCACAGAGGCACCGGAGAATCCCAGGTCAGAGGTTACGGCGATAAATTCACAACTATGATTCATAGAATCATAGAATCCTACAGTGCAGAAGGAGGCCATTCGGCCCATCGAGTCTGCACCGACCACAATCTCACCAACCCTGTCCCCACAACCCCACATACTTGCCCAGCTAATCCTAACCTACGCATCCCAGGACACTAAGGGGTAATTTAGCATGGCCAATACATCTAACCCGCACAGCTTTGGATTGTGGGAGGAAACCAGCGCACCCGCAGGAAACCCACACAGACACGGGGAGAAGGTGCAGACTCAGTAGAGATCACCAAAAAGAAAATCAGTGCTATTCATATTTTATGCAATGAGCAGTGAAAAAGTTACTTTGGTTTTAAAACCTGCAAGGAAAGTGTGCAGAGCAGGACAGCAGACGTCACCTGGCCATTTCTTAATGGATCTTCCAAGTCAACTCTAACTGTGCATGCAGAGCAAGATCCCAGCTGTGGCACACAAGCTCAAACACATATAGGAAAGGAAGGGCGGCAGCATCAAAGCACAATCCCTCCAATTTATAGTGGGCCAGTCCGTCCAGACACTATCTGCCCACCACACATGTGGACCAGTGTATTGGGTTAGATCAATTTCTAGCAGAACGGAGGGGGGGATCTTCAAAGCAATAGTCAGGAAAAAGCTGCTGTTCCACCTTTTCTCCCACTACTTAGCTAAAATATACCGGAGACAAGGACAGTAGGTCCTGGTATTGAAGGAGCCGACTTTTTTGTTTCAAGGATGTGACAAAAAAGGTTTTATATTTCTATGGCCTGAAAATCCATCTGTGACGGGATCACTTTCCCCCCAGTCGGATTTTGTGGAATTGGGAATTTTCTTGGAGTGAAACTTCAGCTTTTAAGTGTCTAAATGGGGTTGATACTATTGACACCGATTCCTTTTTTCCCTGGCTACTGTCTCAGATTGAACCAAACTGATTGCATCTTTGCCAGTGTGGCCCCTTTAAGGGGGCGTTCCCGGAGGGCCACGTGGTCAGGCCGGACCCTATGAAGTATCGAGGCAGGAAGCTGAGGCAATCGAGTGCGAGGGCACATACCCCGGGTCAAAAAGGATCAGCTGTTAAAGTTTATTTCTTTATTAGTCACAAGTAAGGCTTACATTAACACTGCAATGAAGTTACTGTGAAAATTCCCCAAGTGGCCACAGTCCGGCACCTGTTCGGGTCAATACACCTAACCAGCACGTCTTTCCGAATGAGGCAGGAAGCCGGAGCACTCGGAGGAAACCCTCGCAGACACGGGGAGAACATGGAAACTCCACACAGACAGTGACCCAAGCCGGGAATTGAACCTGGGTTCCTGGCGCTGTGAAACGGCAGTGCTAACCACTGTGCCACCATGCTGTGTACAGTCACATAGTTATTCATAGAATTATAGTCCAAAGATGTGTGGGTTAAGTGCATTGGCCATGCTAAATTGTCCCTTAGTGTCCCGGGATGTGCAGGTTAGAGGGATTAGTGGGGTGGGTTTACGGGGATAAGGCCCGGGTGGGACTGTTGTCAGTGCAGATTTGATGGGCTGAATTCTGCACTGTAGGATTTCTATTCTGTCTGTTCCGATTTGTATATATATCATTAATCATTGCTTTAACAATAAAGCCTTTTGATCTGAAGCTTCAATATGTCCTGCTCATACATTGCCCACATCGACTCCTGGATATGTGAGCTATGTATTCTGATATGTTTTATTTGTTCATGGGACATGGGCATTGTTGGCAAGGTTAACATTTGTTGTCGATCTCTAATTACCCTTGAACTGACTGGCTCGCTACACCATTTCAGAGGATATTTAAGAGTCAACCACATCCTTCGCTGGCCTGGAGTCACATGTAGGCGGATTTCCTTCCCTAAAGGACATTAGTGAACTCGATGGCCCTTAATGACAATTGATAATGGTCATAATTAGACTTTTAATTCCAGATTTTTTATTGAGTTTAGATTTCAACATCTGCTGTGATGGGATTCGAACTTGAGCCCCCAGAATATTACCCGGTTCTCTGGATTACCAGTCCAGTGACCATACCACTACACCATTGCTGTTCGCCAGATAGATTAAAATGGTCTTTTATAGTCCTGACTCCGAGCTTCCCATGACATGGGAAGGGAAATGGACAGATAAGTCTTTCTAATGGCAGATATGTACAGTAGATAGATGATCTTCCAAAACCCCTTCACAGTGATTGTGGAATGTAATCATGATTAACAATGATCCACATGAAAGAGATTGGATAGAAATCAGAATGGGTTATGCTAAACAAAAATACAAGATAACACAAATGTTCGATTTGACATCAGAGCTAATTTTCCAAGGAAAGTACTGGAGTTTCCATTTGCCATTCACTGCCTCCCTGCACCCCTCCACTCCATCCACTTATGACACCAATGAACAGAAATAGCTAGGAATTATTTACTCAAGTCCAAATTTACTGCCTCTGATTTTTGGCCAGCAGAATCTGGTGGAACTAAAGCTGGAGCAGCGAGGAAAGCTGACAAGATAATTGTTCAGCTGCTCCTATGGTTCCAGTGACCCCCACATGCGATTCGCTGGGACCAATTGCCATGGAAACAGAATAAATAACATTCAAGAATAAAACTCTGCTCCTAATGGCTCAGCTGCATTAATTTGTCCTTTTTTTTAAACTCTCAGTTCCTCCGAATGATTTCAAACCAATTTGAGCAACCTGCCATGGATGTTTCTGGGTTCCGATCAACATGAGAGGCACAACATTTTAAGATGATCCCTGACTGCTGCTTTTCCAATGCAACTCATTGAGAACTCAGTCAGCAAAGTGTTAGCAGACATTATTGCCAACAGGCCTTCCCATTCTCATAAGCACGGTGACACAGTGGTTGGCACTGCTGCCTCACAGCGCCACGGAGACTCGGGTTCGATTCCCGGCTTAGGTCACTGTCTGTGTGGAGTTTGCACATTCTCCCCGTGTCTGCGTGGGTTTCCTCCGGGTGCTCCGGTTTCCTCCCACAGTCCAAAGATGTGTGGGTTAGGTGGATTGGCCATGCTAAATTGCCCCTTAGTGTCAGGGGGATTATTAGCAGGGGAAATGTATGGGGTTTCGGGAATAGGGCCTGAGTGGGATTGTGGTCGGTACAGACTCAATGGGCCGAATGGCCTCTTTCAATACTGTAGCGATTCTATTCTATATGGTTTGAAAATGATATGCAGCCCACCCACCCCACCTCATACTTGTCCACTCATCATTTTCAGAAGGATTGAAGAAAGCATGGAATGAGAAAAGATCATGGCCAGAATTTGATCACCCTTTATGCCGGCGGGATTTTCCCATCCCACTGCAGTGAATGGAGATTTGGCTGGCCGCCAAATTCTCCGACCTTGCTGCAGCGGGAGTGTAGTGTGAACGGTCCGTTAGATCACGTCCCAATTCTTCAGAACAAGCGTGCTAGGAATTTAGTTGCCCAAGTGGACCTCAAATACCTCCCTAATTTCACAACTTCTATTATTCCACCGTGGCTGTTTGCTCACACAGGATTACATTTCTACTCATTCCCAGCTGCACCAGGACCATATCGTTCCCATAGGACACCTGACCATCTTTCAGATATAATACCACTCACAACAGTGCAAATCAAGAATCCAAGACTTTTTTCTTTTGATGGCAGCTTAATTTTTAAAAAATTCATTCATGGGACATGGGCATCGCTGGCTGGCCAGCATTTATTGTCCATCCCTAGTTGCCCCTTGGAGGGTAGTTGAGAGTCAACCACATTGCTGTGGCTCTGGAGTCGCATGTAGGCCAGACCAGATAAGGATGGCAGATTTCCTTCTCCAAAGGACATTAGTGAACCAGATGGGTTTTTCTGACAATCGACAATGGTTTCATGGTCATCATCAGATTCTTAATTCCAGATAATTTTTTGTTTATTGAATTCAAATTCCACCACCTGCCGTGGCGTGATTCGAACCCGGGTTCCCAGAACATTAGCTGAGTTTCTGGATTCATTGTCAAGCAATAATACCACTTAACCATCGCCTCCCCAAATTGTAGGTAGTTTTTGCCAGAATCTCCGATTGGGGCTACCTGGGATTGAGGACATAGACGTGGGGACAGGAACACCCTGCTGACAACACGGACTCATGATGTGATCTCTCCACTGCCTAGTCACCATCAGATTGCACCTGGACTGTGCGACACACCAAATGAATGAACTGTTTGAGGTTGACTGGAGAGGGACACGGAGAAGGAAAAAGAACCTAACAAAAGACAGGAGGAATAAAATTCTGGGATGGACAAAATATGAGTTCTTTCCATCAAAGGAAAAAAACTCGTTGGAATAAATGTGGGCTGAATTCTCCAACCTCGCCTGCAGCCGGGATTTTGATTCCCGCTGCAGTGAACAAAGATTTGGCTGAGCGTTAAATTCTCCGTTCTGGCAGGCAGCGGCGGTAGGGAGGCCAGACGTCCGGCTTTAGGCCGGACAGTCTGGCTTTTGAGCACTCTGTCCTCCGTCCGGCGCCACCTCGAGCCGGACGTTAATTTGTCCTCCTTTTTTGGGTCACAATGTCCGGGTACTGATTGACGGCAGCACCGGGCCAATAGGAAGAGGAGTGGGACTGCCAATCGGATCGAATGAGGGAAGGCGGAGCTGCGCAGTGCGGGTCACGGGAAGGCAGATCAGGGATTATCTCTTGTATTGACAAACGGTAAGAGAAAAATGGCGGAGATCAGGGAGCGATGAATCTGGAGGGTGATGAGGAAGGCTTTATAAGCAAGCCCAAACCCCGAAAAAGAGTTTCCCGATATCATGTTTGCACCGAGCCAGGCCACAGCTCCAATGTTCAGCTCCGCATTAACAGCCACCATCTTAATTGGATGCAATATGCAGTGGTGCGCATGCGCAGTGGCCATCTTTTGTGGGGCCATGTGCAGCAGTGCGCACGCGCGGCTGCCATCTTTGTCCTCCTTTTTGGAAATTTGGAAATGGCCACCCTAAGCGGCGGCGGGGTCTGAATGGCCAGAGAATTCTGGCCTCAAGTGCTGGACAATGGCAGCGTCTATGGAGAGAGAAACACAATTAACGTTTCACGTCCATAAGACTCTCCTTCAGAGTTCTGTATCTTGCTGGGGTTGCTCCACTGTCTGTATATGCACTTTTCATAACTGAACCACAAAACCCTCTGAGTAGTAACAGCTAACACATTACTGTACTGCATAGCTTACAGGTGAAGTCCATAGCAGTAGATAATAGCAATAACTGATTTTGGCACAAAGTGCATCAGATCATCAAGGTTGCTCTGTAGGCAGTTGAAACTGATGTAAAATGTGTTGTGCACATTTCAATTCAAAAAGCTTTTTGATCAGAACGATGGCATGAATACATGTCGCCTAATTTGCACAGCAGGCTTCTGTCTAGCCAGCTTGCAATGTAAGTATTGCTGCAGCTTTGTACTTGCTTCCCACTGCTTTGCAACTGTGCACCATGGAGGGGAGGGCAGAGAGAAAGCTCGATTGTAACCCTGCCCAGCCCGTGGCAATGGGACAGGCAGACAGAGATAGCAGTGAGGTACTTACGCTGTGTCCC
Organism: Mustelus asterias; assembly: GCF_964213995.1. NCBI lineage: Eukaryota > Metazoa > Chordata > Chondrichthyes > Carcharhiniformes > Triakidae > Mustelus > Mustelus asterias. The sequence continues at coordinate 123,027,941 of NC_135807.1, forward strand.
CAACATGCCCACTGCCATTTCAATAGCAGAAGGGCCTGCTACAGACAACCGGGGCGGCTCACTGGTTAGCACTGCTGCCTCACAGGACCAGGGACCCAGGTTCGATTCCCAGCTTGGGTCACTGTCTGTGACCCAAGTCTGCATGTTCTCCCCGTGTCTGCGTGGGTTTCCTCCGAGTGCTGCGGTTTCCTGTCACAGTCCGAAAGATGTGCTGGTAGGTGCATTGGCCGTGCTAAATTCTCCCTCAGGGAACAGGCGCCGGAGTGTGGCAACTCGGGGATTTTCACAGTAGCTTCATTGCAGAGTTAGTGTGAGCCTATTTGTGACTGATAAATAAACTTTACTATATTTAAATCAGGTCCTATAATGCAATTCGTACCCCAATGCCATTTGAACTAAAAACCATGGAAGTCACATCCAGTGTGAGATCAGCCAGTAACTCCTGGCACGATTCGTGTCTCATATCGACTGAAACAGTATTTAAGAGGGACACTCAGATGAACTAAGACGGATGGTTTGCATTGTCAGGAGTGTTTCCAGATTCCAGGTTACTTCTTCACACAAAGGGTTGTGAATCTGTGGAACTCCCTGCCCAGTGAAGCAGTTGAGGCTACCTCATTGAATGTTTTTAAGGCAAGGATAGATACATTTTTGAACAGTAAAAGAATTAAGGGTTATGGTGAGCGGGCGGGTAAGTGGAGCTGAGTCCACGGAAAGATCAGCCATGATCTTATTGAATGGCGGAGCAGGCTCGAGGGGCCAGATGGCCTACTCCTGCTCCTAGTTCTTAGTTCTTATGTTCTTCCTCACTTTTTCTGCTTCATCACTCTCAGTAATCTCCACTCATTACGACATGCGCTATGATCACTACTTTCATTCGAATGGAGTAACAGCCATTTCAGTCATAGTTTGAGGATCAGGGGTAAACCTTTTAGAACCGAGGTGAGGAGAAATTTCTTCACCCAGAGGGTGGTAAATGTGTGGAATTCACTGCCACAGAAAGTAGTTGAGGCCAAAACATTGTGTGATTTCAAGAAGAAATTAGATATAGCTCTTGTGACTAAAGGAATCAAGGGATATGGGGGGAAGGGGGGGACCAGGATATTGAAGTCGATGATCAGCCATGATCAAAATGAATGGCGGAGCGTGTTGAAGGGCCTGCTCCTGCTTCTAGTTTCTATGTTTCTATAAGGCCATTGTCATCCCAGGGGGTACATGTAGAGGAATCACTTTTTTGAATCTATCTGAAGTGCAAAGCTGCCAGGATGTTGTGTTTCTCTGGTCAGGCTGTTGCAGGATCTCTGCTCCCTCCAAGCAGGGCGGGCTGGCTGTACGGACAGGGGAGTCTTGTTTTGCCAGTGACTGGGAAAGCCTTTAGCTTCCTCACCGCTGTCTCATTTCCAAATGCTACAGGAACATCTCCTACTCTGGCAGCACACAGCTACATTAACAAGTCACTGACAGCCTCAGTGTTGAGCAGTACGTCACCTTGCCCATTGACTCAACATGAGAGGTCTGTAATCAGGCCCTTTAACAAACTGGTATTTTCTGTATAGTACGGAATCTCTATGACAGCAGCTAAACAGCATTGATTCTCCCCTCTCCAGACAGGCAATTTCTACACAGACAACTATTCTAAACAGGAAACATCAGGGTCACTTGAGTTCAAGCTTCCATGTTGATGTTCCTAAGTTGGTTGGATGACATCTTGTGTTCTCCCTTATTGATGCAAGCATTTAGAAATGTGCAGGAAATAATCCTCAGTACAACAAACTAAAAAGCTGACCTCAAGCAGTGACAAACTGGGGTGCCGGGGGCGGGGAGAGGAGGCGGGGGGGGGGGGGGGGGGGGGGGGTAGAAGAATGGATACCTTCACGTATGCTGTCCAGTTTATCTGTATGGCACGGTGGCACAATGGTTAGCTCTGCTGCCTCACAGCTCCAGGGACCCGGGTTCGATTCCCGGTTTGGGTCACTGTCTGTGCGAAGTCTGCACATTCTTCCCATGTCTGCGTGGGTTTCCTCTGGGTTCTCCGGTTTCCTCCCACAGTCCAAAGATGTGTGGGTTAAGTTGATTGGCCATGCTAAGTTGCCCCTTAGTGTCCCAGGATGGGTCGATTAGAGGGATTAGCAGGGTAAATATGTGGGATGACGTGGATAGGTCCTGGATGGGGTTGTTGTCGGTGCAGACTCGATGGGCCAAATGGCCTCCCTTCTGCACTGTAGGTTTCCTATGATTCTATAACAAGGGGAGGTGGTGGCCGAGTGGTATTCTTGCTAGACTATTAATTCAGAAAAACAGCTAATGTTCTGGGGACCCGGGTTCGAATCCCACCACGACAGATGGAGGAATTTGAATTCAATAAAAATATCTGGAATTAGGAGTCTACCGATGGCCATGAAACCATTGCCCATTGTCGGAAAAACCCATCTGGTTCACTCATGTTCTTTAGGGAAGGAAATCTGCTGTCCTTACCTGGTCTGGCCTACATGTGACTCCAGAGCCACTGTAATGTGGTTGACTCTCAAATGCCCTCAGGCAACTATGGATGGGCAATAAATGCTGGCCAGCCACCGACGCCCATGTCCCATGAATGAATATACAAAGTATCCATCCAGAAATGAAGGGCGAGAATGTAATCTTGCTCTGGCAGGTGTATTCCCACTTTAAATAAACCTTGGTATAGGCCCAAGAAGGGTCTGTTTTAAAATTTCCACGTTGGGTAATGTAGGAACTAAACCATGAACACCAACGGATTTATGGGACTTGTGAAACTCTCCTTTTCAAGGTACTTCTTTTGACTAAGGTACTTCTTTTGACTGTGGGGGTAGGGCCTGGGTGGGATTGTGGTCGGTGCAGACTCGATGGGCCGAATGGCCTCCTTCTACACTGTAGGGTTTCTATGATTTCTATGACTAACCTTTCTCAGCCCCCCAAGCTTAGTCCACTTGTGTCTGGGCTCAGGATGGTCTGATGTAAAAGGCCCCCCCCCACTAACAGGACTCTGAAACCAGCCATCACGAGATGTGTAAGAGCAGCCCAAGGGGTGACACGCCCTCCAATTCCTCCACTGGTGAGCACCGGACTCCCTGCGTGAATTCAATCAGAAACTCGTGGACTTGAATCCCTGCGCCACGATCCATGGAACAGTGTCCTAACATTCCCACACCAGGCACAAGCCAATCTTTGAAATACTGCTGTTTGACGACAGTATGAAATATTAACGACTAAAGATCCATTTATAAAACAGCTTTGGCACACACAACTCATAAAGAATCATTCATGCTGCTTTAAAAACTTCATCCATCTCACGGTATGTCATTCTGGAAAATTAACAGTTCTGTGTGATTAACTCCATTTGATATCTGTGTCACTTTTATTGGTCATAAAGTTCACTCTTCATATTTCCCTCAGATCGACAGGTTTAAGAATTGATGTTTGCAGCTTGGGAGCTTTGGCCCTTGTGAGCTACCTGCTGGGGCTTGATCACGGTGTGGGGGTGGGGCTGTGTACTCCATGTTCAGCTCCCAGCACATGCTGCTTCCTGTTCAACTTGTATTATTTTTAAAAAATTCTTTCACAGGACTTGAGCACCAGTTTAAAGTTTATTTATTAGTGTCGCAAGTAGGCTTACATTAACACTGCAATGAAGTTACTGTGAAAATGCCCTAGTTTCCATACTCCGGTGCCTATTCGGGTACACTGAGGGAGAATTTAGCACGGCCAATGCACCCAATCAGCACGTCTTTCAGACTGTGGGAGGAAACCGGAGCACCCGGAGGAAACCCACGCAGACACGGGGAGAATGTGCAGACTCCACACAGACCGTGACCCAAGCTGGGAATCGAACCTGGGTTCCCTGGTGTTGTGAGGCACCATTAACCACTGTGCCACCACTATCAAGGCCAGCGTTTGTGGCCCTTGTCCAACTGCCCTCAAGAAGATGGTGGTGAGCCACCTTCTCAAGCCACTGCAATCCATTTTATCGTAGGACAGCGGATACCATTGGTTGGTCTTAACAAAGTCTTTGTAGTTAGCTGTATGTACTAACGACAAGAACTATGTACAGTAAAGGTTACACACTAGGAGCTGTATCCATGCTTGCCCATACACACATCTCTGTCTAACACTAGACTGACTCCTAGGTGTGGGTCATGTGTTCTCTTACATCACTGTGCGGGCGTGCTGCACTCGGTCCCACGTTAACCTAAGTTGTGCCAGAACCTTATATTACTCCTTTGGTGTTGGTACATCTGCAGTGCTGTTAGGAAAGAGATGCCCCAAGGGACTTCACAAAAAGGAGAATGAGCTTTAAGTAGGAGTTAGTTAGAAAGATCTGGGTTGGAATTTTCCTCTCCCCGCCATGGTGTGTTTCGCAGGGACGGGAGGCGTCACGTTGCTCACTGGTGGCAGGATCGTATGGTCCTGCCGTTGCCAATGGGGTTTCCCATTGAACGCACCCCTCACCGCCCGGTAACCCGGTGGCGGGGAGGCACCGTCATCGGGAACATAAAATCCCACCAGCGTAAATGGCACCGGGATTTCGGCGATGGTTTAACATATACATTTCTATAATGCAGAGGGAGGTGGGATGTCGATCAGATTTGGAAAACGCGTATGTGTGTTGGAGGACTGGAGATGTAGGGCGAGATTCTCCAGACTCCCAGCCACGTGTTTCCTGCCAGTGGGAGGTGGCGTGTCGTTTGCTAGCGGTGGGATGCTCAAGTCCCGTGGCTGTCAATGGAAATTCCCATTGATGTCACCCTACGCCGGCAGGACTTGAGAATCCTGCCAGCGTGAACGGCCAGTGCTCTGGCCGGAATGTGAAGGAAGTTTTCAGCTGCAGCCTGGTTGAAGTCTAAACAGCGACAGTCATTGCTGTAGAGAGATGAAGCAGTTTTGGTTATGGATAGAGTATGGAGCTTCAAGCTCGGTTGGGAGTTACGAAGATAGTCAAGCTGTACACTGTTGCAATCAGCAGTCCTTCATTTCAAAGTCGTTTCAAATGTGTAACGCAGTCCAATTGCACAAGAATCTCAACGTGTCCAATCATTTTTCAGTGTCTTCAACCATCACAAAATTCCTTCCTATTGCTTTCTGATTTTTTAAAAACCACTTCTGCTTTCTTAATCTCTCACCAAAATCTCACAATATCTCAGTAAGTTAGGGCGGCATGGTGATTAACACTGCTGCCTCACAGCGCCAGGGACCCAAGTTCGATTCCTGGCTTGGATCACTGTCTGTGTGGAGTCTGCACATTGTCTGTGTGGGTTTCCTCCGGGTGCTCCGGTTTCCTCCCACAGTCCGAAAGATGTACTGGTTAGGTGCATTAGCCAGTGTACCCGAACAGGTACCAGAGTGTGGCGACCAGGGGATTTTCACAGTGACTTCATTGCACTGTTAGTGTAAGCCTACTTGTAACACTAGTAAATAAACTTAAGTGATGAAGCACTTCTGTGAAAGTGCATTGCTGGTACATTTACCATTGATGTTGCACTTCTGCTAATGTAAATACATATCCACAGTAAATATTCAATGTGGCCCCATTTCTTTCATTTACCATGTTGTGTTTATCAGTTTTCAAAGGGTGCACGTTGCTCCTGACTACCCTTCGAAGAAAAGTGTAGAAGTGTTTTGTGCTGAATTTCATATTCCTGATGAGTTTATTTGCATACTCCTTTTTTGTAGCTATTACTGTCTGTTCACCTTTTCCTGCTCTTTGCTTCTCTCCCATTCACCAGTGTCAGTATTTTCTTTGTATTTTTGTCTGTTTTTTTTAATTTGACAAAATGTTGTCCAATAACATTATTGTTGCAATGTCCGTTGCTTCTGACAAGTAGAGTTCTTGCTTTGTAGGTTTGTTCTTTATCAAGTTCTTTTCTGAGTGCCACACACAGACCTTCTGTCATTAGAAGATGTGTCCAGTTTACATTCTGCAAAGTCTCTGCCCCAGCCAGCCACCCTTTGAAGTCAGCCTTACCGAAATCTAGATTCTTAGGACAAATCCTCCGACTCTGTTTGCAGCAGGAAGCTTGGCGAGAAGGGCACATTATTTTGGCAGGAGGTCAGAAGTCAGTTTTCTGACGGTGAGATGAATTATCGGAATTTTTGGGACTTTAAAGGTGGTTAAAGACCAGTCGAGCTTCCTAACAAACCCCTTTTGCGTGCATCAACACCTCATGCATGCTCACCGGTGGCACAGTGGTTAACGCCACCGCCTCATAGCGCAAGGGGACCTGGGTTCGATTCCAGCCTTGGGTCGCTGTCTGTGCGGAGTCTGCATGTTCTTCCCGTGTCTGCGTGGGTTTCCTCCGGGTGCTCCGGTTTCCTCCCACAGTCTAAATGACATGCGGATTAGGTGAATTGGCCATGCTAAATTGTCCCTTAGCATCCAGGGATGTGTAGCTTAAGGGAATTAGCGGGATAAATATTTGGGGTTGTGGGAATAGAACCTCTGGGTAAAATGCTCTGTTGGAGTGTTGGTGCAGACTTGATGGGCCGAATGGCCTCCTTCTGCACTGTAGGGATTCTTCTAAAAGGCCATCTCACTGGAATTGCCCCCTCCAAATTAAGTTCCCCACTGGAAAGAAATTAAAATGCTCACTTTTACATCTACATATAAGTTGTATGCACCCTGGCGAGCTTGACTTCTTCCAGGACTCTGAGGTGTGTACACATGCCTTCTTCGTTCTTGGGGACCGCTCACACCTTGGCTGATCCTGCGTGCCAGTAGCACAGGCTGTGTGAAGACGGCAAGTGTGGAGAGTTGGCTGGAAGGACCAAGCGGAGGCTGGGCAGACTAAGAGGAGGACGGGGGTGGGGCGGGAGAGACTGTCTGGGTCCCTTTAAATATGGCAGGCAGGCCTTGGATCCCATGAGGTAGCAACTTCCTGCCCGCGTCTGCCACGAGATTCATTGTGCTCCGCACCGGTGCATAAATAATGGGCCAGGCAGTGCAGGATTGGGCATCATCAGTACCCACTTCCCTCTCCCAGCAGAAAAGAAATCTGGAATTGCGAATCTACTGATGACCCTGAAACCATTATCGATTGTTGTAAAAATCCATCTGATTCACTAATGTCCTATAGGTAAGGGAATCTGCCATCTTTACCCGGTCTGGCCTACATGTGACTCCAGAGCCACAGCAATGTGGTTGACTCTCAACTGCCCTCTGAAATGGCCTAGCAAACCACATAGTTCAAGGGCGACTAGGGATGGGCAATAAATGCTGGCCAGCCAGCAACACCCATGCCCCATGAATGAATAAACCCTGCATCTTCTGCATCTGCCAACCAAACCTGAGACTTCAAAGTGGAAGATTCCACCCTCGGTAACTGTTTCGCGTTTCTCTTTTTGAAACACAACTCTGGACTCAATCATATTGCGATTGCTATTAGATAAATGGTCAGGCGCCGTGAGGCTGTTAACTAAATTTGGCTCATTCCCTCAATTATTAAATATGAGATGACTTTTGTCATTAATAATTATGTTTCAGCCTCAGCGTGTTTTCAGAGCACATTAGATTGAAGATAAAAGTATTTGGCGTAGCCATTTTTTGTTTACAGGAGGAGAAGATCCAGAAGGCCCATAATGATGCCATCATAATAATCCAAAGATCATTTATGCTGGTTTCCCCTGGCTAGTGGTTGGGTGGGGTGGAGGAGGGGACGCAGTCTCGGAATAAGAGGTTAGCCATTTAGGCCTGCGATGAGGGAGAATTTATCAGGCAGAGGGTGTTCGCTTTTTGGGATTTTCTATCCCAGTAGGCCGTGAAGCCTCAGTCTTTGAGCATGTTCAAGACGAAGGTTGATTGATTTAGATATTAAGGATATTAAGGGATATGGGGATCAGGTGGGAACTTGGCACTGACGTAGATCTAGTTAAACAGTGGAGCAGGCCAGAGGAGGCCAAATGACCCACTCATAGAATCCCTACAGCGCAGAAGGAGGCCATTCGGCCCATCGAGTCTGCACCGACCACAATTCCACCCAGGCCCTATCCCCATAACCACCCAAATTTACCTTGCTAATCCTTCTGACACTAGGGCCAAATTAGCATGGCCAATCAACCTAACCCGCACATCTTTGGACATCGTGGGAAGAAACCAACACAGGGAGAACGTGCAAACTCCACACAGCCAGTGCCCGAGCCTGGAATTGAACCTGGAGTCTCTGGAGCTGTGAGGCAGCAATGTTAAACATGCCAAAGTCCTGCTCCTATTTCCGATAAGAATAATCACGCAATGGATGTCATAATATTGAGTGATTATGAAGAGAGATAGAAATGTAAATCTACTCATTTTGTTCATGGAGATGACGCCCTCAATACTTCACTGTTATTTCATTCTTTCCCCACAAAACCAATTTCTGTGAACCATCTAAATAAGTCACACCATTCCAATACCATCCTCATTAACTTAATACAATCTGTCTCCTCGTTACTGCTCCTTCACAGTGAGATGGTGTTCACCGTGTTACTCAAACTGTAGACAGATGTAACACTGGAATGTGATGGTTATCAGCTGAGCCTCACCAGGGAATCATGGGACAGGCTCAGGCTAGAATTTTCCAGAAGTCTACAAAAGGGAATGTCCCACAAGAAGACAAGTGGGTTGCAAAAATGGCTCCCTCCTTCAATAAGTAGTCAAGGATAAACCAGGAAATTATAAGCCAGTTGGTTTACTTTCGCTCTTGCCATGAACGGCTGCAGACAGATGGAGGCAGATCTGACGAAGGGTCATCCAGTCTCGAAACGTTGGCTCTATTCTCTCTCCACAGATGTTGCCAGCCCTGCTGAGATTTTCCAGCATTTTCTGTTTTTGTTTCAGATTCCAGCATCCGCAGTATTTTGCTTTTACTATATGAGGCAGATCTGGGGACAGAGTGGGCGAAGGATCTATTGAAAAGTCATTCCACTGATCCATGTCACTTCCAGAATGTTCTGTTGCGCGGTTAAGGCAAAAAAGTTGAACAGTCACCCAAATATGGAATTCAAGTCACTAAGTAAAGTCCGACAATGGCTATGATGCACTTTGCACTGGCTGGATGTCATGGTTGAGCAGCTCGAAGGGCCGAATGGCCCACTCCTGCTTCTGGTTTCTGTTTCTATTTTACCTTTCTGAGTAATGGCGCCTTGACACTATTCATCACATTTCTGTCCTCACCACAACAGCAAATCTTATAACCAAGGTCCTCAGCACAGTCCTCGCAAATAGCGTTGCGATGGCACACGCCCGGACATAAAAATTATAGCAGCACAAATCGCCCATTTTAGTTTGACTTTTTGATTAGTCTCCTCTTCACTGCCCAGGAAGCAGCTCTTCTGATTCTCACTGCTTTCGAATGGTCAAAGACTTGCATTTATTTTCTCTCTCGTCCCCAGATGAGCTGTCCAGGGAAAGGCAGAAACCCTGGTGAAATGATGGTAATTAGGCTAAGCTCGGGGAATGTGCTGGGATCAACGGGCACGCGGCTTGTCACGTGGCAGCGCAGCACTCCCTCGATGGCGGGCCTGGAGAGTCTGCCTAGGGTTTGTGTGTCAGGCTGGGGCCCGCATTCCCAACCTCCTGACTCTGATGTGAGTCCTAACCACTGGCCCCGTGGCATAAAATGCAGAAGCATGGAGGCAACGTTGAATATGCACAGAACCTTATTTAATTCACAGTTGTGTAGTTTTGGGAACACCATTACCAGAAAGAATTTTAAACAATGATAAAGGTGCACGAAGATTCACTTGAACATTAACAGGCTTCAGGCAGCACATCCATGACAAGGGACTGGAGATGTTCAGCCATTTTCCACTAAAGCTGTGAAGGTTAGAATCATAGAACCCCTCCAGTGCAGGGGGAGGCCATTTGGCCCATCGAGACTGCACTGACAACAATCCCATCCAGGCCCTATCCCCATAGCCCCATGTATTTACCATGCTAGTCCCCCTGACACTAAGGGGCAATTCAGCATGGCCAATTCACCTAACCCGCACATCTTTGGACTGTGGGAGGAAACCGGAGCACCCGGAGGAAACCCCCGTAGACACAGGGAGAACGTGCAGACTCCACACAGACAGTGACCCAAGGCTGGAATTGAACCTGTGTTCCTGTGAGGCAGCAGTGCTAACCACTGTGCCACTGTGCCTCCCGGTTAAAGGGAGGCCTGATCGAGGCTTATGAAATGTTACGATAAGATGAAGAATGATGAATTGTTTCTACTCACTGTGATAGTACCAAATTTACAATTGTCACAAAACATTGAAGGGCTGGTTAAAAAAAAAGTGGTTAGAGTGTGACACCAACCATCACCAAAATAGAATCAGTAAATACTTGTAAAAGGAACTCAAATGGTTACAAATATCAATATTAATTAATTTAGATAATTAGCATATTGTTACAAGATGCCCTTCTCATTAGAAATTGTCTTTGGGAATAGATTATAAACACTGCAGATTTCAGAATAGTGAGCAAGATAAGCCATGCAATACAAACCTACCCGTGAATATCTAACAAGTAGTCATTTGCACTCGAATTGGAATGTTTGTGAGATTCAGAATTTACGTTCCTCATCAGTAATTAAATGTCAAATTTAATTGAAAGAGATATTAACGTGTCCAATCAGCAAGAAGGGCTGGATCTTTGTGAAGGAGACGAGAAGTGAGATTTGGGAAAGTTCCCAACCTCGCAAGCCCATCTCCATTATACACCAGCCATTGAAAAGTCTCTTCATAGGAAAATACAACCATAGCTGCAGGAGTAGGCCATTTGGCCCCTCGAGCCTGCTCCACCATTCAAACCTTGGCTGCTCTTCTGCCTCCACCCAGTCTGCCCGCACTATCCTCATATCCCTTGATGTCATTGGTATCCAGAGATCTTTCATCCTCTGCTTTCAACATATTCAATGAGGTGGAGATGCCGGCATTGGACTGGGGTGGGCACAGTAAGAAGTCTCACAACACCAGGTTAAAGTCCAACTGGTTTATTTGGAATCACGAGCTTTTGGAGCACTGCACCTTCATCAGCACTCCGAAAGCTCGTGCTTCCAAATAAACCTGTTGGACTTTAACCTGGTGCTGTGAGACTTCTTACTGAATATACTCAATGACTGAGCTTCCACAGTCCTCTTGGGTAGAGAATTCCAAAGATTCACCATCCTCCTACAGAAGAAATTCTTCCTCATCTCGATCCTAAATGACCTACTTCTTATTCACAGAAAGATCAGGTTATTACATGGTAATATGCATCTCAATCAAAGAAAGCGATCACTTCCCTGCAAGCAGTGTCAACATTGGCTAATAACTTGGCAGGCGCATGACCACATTTTGAATGCTTGTCTGAGCTTCAAGAATGGCTAATGTATTAGGTCAACTGGGTGTGTTTACTCAGCTGTAATGTGATTGACAGCTTAATTACCTTGTAATAATCTGAGAGTTTTTCAATGCCTGTGTGTTTATCTATGTAAGATTAAGAGGTGTGAAGTGGATAAAAGCTTTCTATCATTGATACAATGAATGACTGTGGTCGCTAGCTTCCTGAGAAGATAAAAGGCGTGATGAATTTCAATGGGAATGCTGAATGGTTGCTTTTCCTTTGGTCCCTCAAAACCAGGCTTCCCCCGTGGTTCACGACTCCTCTGAAATTCTGTGAATCGCATCCACTAAAAAAAAACAGGCCTGGCGCCCTCAATATTGTAGGTGGTCTGAAATGTCCACCCTTGCAATAGAGCTGGCAAGGGCAGGAAAGCAGCATGATGGCCAGAAACGGGAACAGAGGCAGGAATACCAGAATGGGCTCCCGCCCACCATTTTGTGAGGCTTCCTGACTTGACCCGACTCCACAAAAATCTGGGCCCAGCTCTGAACGAGGTGACTCATGGGGAATAACATTTGATGTACCGAATGGCCTTTCTGTGCTGCGGCATTCCATAGTTGTACAATTCTATTTCATCAGTACCTCAAACAACCAATTTTAGATTGGTTAGAATCCAATTTAACCTTAATACTTCTGTTGTGTTCTTGGTTTCCTTCCTTTAAGTGCAAACTCCAACCAAGCCTCCAATTCTTTGACATCAGTCTGCTCACAGCTGACCTCCCCTCGGGACTTGGGCCTATTCTTTCCAATTAGCTTATTTCCTAGTTGGCCCATTCAAAGTTGCCTCTCAGTCTGAAGCAAGGTTTCACACCCACCTACAAGGTAATCATTTACTTAAAGGCTCTGTGGTCAGGCCAATACATTGCTTGGCAAATTGGTTACTTAGAAGGTTTAGTTCCAAATATAGTGAAGTATTATCCAATTTGTATAAACATATTGAGGATATAGTATGTCAAAAATGTTGACACAACGAAATGTGTTTTTTTTTTATTCATTCATAGGACATGGGCGTCGCTGGCTGGCCAGCATTTATTGTCCATCCCTAGTTGCCCTTGGAGGGCAGTTGAGAGTCAACCACATTGCTGTGACTCTGGAGTCACATGTAGACCAGACTGGCTAAGTACGGCAGATTTCCTTCCCTAAAGGGCATTAGTGAACCAAATGAGATTTTTCCTGACAATCGACAACGGTTTCATGATCATCAGTAGATTCTTAATTCCAGATTTTTTTAGTATTGAAATTCAAATTCCACCATCTGCCATGGCGAGATTCGAACCTGGGTCCCCAGAACATTAGCTGAGTTTTTGGATTAATAGACAAGCGATAATACCGCGAGGCCATCATCTTCCCTTTGCTTGATATCTCGGGAAGGTGGCTGTGGAAAGAGATTCTGGCACTGTCAGCTTCAGCAGAAATACATACCGAGGAAATTCTGACTAAAAGCTCCAGTTGAGTTTTGACATTAGACAGATTTAAATGCATATAAAATGGGATAATTACCCTGGAACAGCTTAAAGGTTACTGACTTGGCATTCCAATGCTCTTAGGGACAGGGTGTGACTGTCATAAGTATGGGAAAGTAACACCACAAGTTAGCAGGAAAAGTTTTTACCACTTAGGTCCCTGTTGCAAAGCTGTACCTGGTAGGAGTGGGCGGGTGGGGAGGCGGGGCGGGGGGGGGGGGGGGGGGGGGGGGTGATGATCGTGCTGGATATAAAGTCCTGGGCGAGCCTGGGCAGAAGGCCTGTCACAGGCTCCAGCTCTGCGTCCAAACCAAAAATTAAAACTTTAGCCCTGCCATCCTCACACACTCCCAACCATGCTAACCCAGGCCATCTCATGCCCTCCACCCATCCCCATAAGCCTTTATCTCGACCATGCCAACCTATACCTTTCCCCACACCCCATAAGGCTCTTTATAACCCTTATGCCAACTTAGTGCCAACTCTTGTCAACCCATGCCACACCCCACCCACCACCCTTTACCCTTACACCTACCATATGAACACACTCAGTTTCCACCCATGGGCAGACCTCAGAATCCATGCAAAGATGAAATAAAATTAACTGCCATATAATAAAGCTTTAAACATCTATTGCAGGTTTTGCTGTTTTGAGAAAAAATGCTCCCATTCATAAAAATCCCATTTACTACAATTACATTCTTTCAACTAAATAAAGCCTTATAACAATACGCATTTCATTTAATTGTACAATCTTTTATAACAACAAACAATGAAAATCATAATCCTATATCAAAGTGTCTAACGTCCGTAAACTATCAATCAAACTGTGAACTATCAGGCACTCTACTGTGATAATGGATGGTTGTGAAATCAGTCATACACCACTAATCCAATAATATAAACCCATAGGTTTATGTCAACAGACAGATTGAAATAATTAGCAATTTTTTTAAACTTTTCAGATTTTCTTTCAAAGGTTTAAAGGACAGGACTTTTAAATTCCTTAACAGCTTTGCAGGTCCTTTTGACAACTCCCTTTGACAGGTGCTTCTGACACTTTTAAATGTTGATTTTGACAGGTCTGTTCACAGTTCCAATTAGCTTGTGTTTATCCACACTTATGCCGACTTTCAACAGTTCAAAGGGACAGCTGACCTCTACCAAAAGTGGCCCGGGGCCAGATACAAACGGGTATTTTAAAATGTAAAGAAACAGGACCAATAAGACAGAAAATAAGAGATGAGAAGGATTCACAAAGACAGGGCAGATAAAGACAGTGAAAGAGGGCACTTATCCATTTTTCTTCCACTTTTTTTCAATCAGATATGAACTCTACCACCTGGATCTTACTAACTCTTCTGACTTCAGCATTTAGTGACTTTTCTAATCTTTTTTTAAAGAGGCAAATTAAGGGCCACTCGATATCAATCTGGCAACATAACTGGGCTAATCTTAAGTGAATTCCTCGATGGGACAAGGAATGTTGCCGAGCTGACTGGGAACCTTGCCAGTATGAACTCTGCCCTGAAGACATGTGTCCTGTAACTATGGTAAAGGCACTTGTGCTGACTGATTACTAACTGGCTTGGCTTGGTTGAGT